>NW_026714959.1:0-29576 GCF_029784015.1 Lycium ferocissimum | reverse complement strand
AATGTGTTCAACTTAAGATTCCTATGCTTTCAAATAATTGATTTTCAAAAGACTTGTGAAGAATTTTGACTACAAAAGTGGTCCCGAACTTCAAACGTCCGTAACTTTTGCATACGAGCTCGAACGCCCCAAAACATAATATGTAAGTTCATAAGGCATAACTTTCCCCAACCCCTCGTAGTCGGGCTCGGATGGGGGTCGGCACCCATCCGTGGGGCTCGCGGCTTTTCTATGCTACCCTTAATGATTTTCGAAAAAAGTTAATACTATTTTCGCTTTGACTTCCGCATATGGGTTTCTTACTTACTTAATGAGTGATGATTATGATTGTTATGCATATGGGTACTCACGACTCCGCTCGTGCTTATGGTTATTGCCTCGTTCACCGGATCCCGGGCCGGTTATATTTCGTGCGCATTATGACATATTCCGGTGTGATGCTGTGTTACGGTTCGCCGAGCTCCTCGCTGTGAGCCGGTTCCGTTTATATTTGGTGCTATGTTGTGTATGGTGTTATGGTTGGCTATGATGTGTTACGGGGATATGTCGGGTTACGGAGATTTAAAACTTTCTTCGGTGTGTGATCTTGTGGTATGGCGCCATCGACAAAGTGCGACCATCGTTCTAAGAGCCTATGCATGATTTATATTTTTGATAAATATTTTGATATTTTGCATACCCTATCTATTGTTCCGTAATTTGTTATTATGATCCCGTACTTCGCTTTACATACTCGACATATTCCGTACCGACCCCCTTTCTTCGGGGCCGCGTTTCATGCCCGCAGTACCGACGCTCGCCTTGGTGATCCACCCACTTAGGACACCTTTCCCTCTATCCGGGAGTGCTCCTTCATCCGAGCCGATATTTCGGATACATACTATTCCGATGCATACGCACATATTTATTCGGGGCACGACGGGCCCCGTCCCGTTATATGCTTTTCTTTCGCTCCGTTTAGAGGTCCGTGGATATGTACGTGGGTTATGGCTCTATCCGTACGCAAATATATGTTTGGGCGGTCTACTCCGCCGCAGAAACCAGTCGGCTCGCCCTCCGTACATATTTTGAGATTTGGTACATTTTGGCAACCTAGCCGGCTTATGCTACTTACGTTGACTACTATGTGATATCTGAGCCTATTTGTGATTAATTATGATTATGCAAGCCAATATGCTAATTCTGGGTATCGGGTACGTATAAGTGTCCAATTCGGACATTAGTCACGGCCTACGGGGTTGGGTCGTGACATTCGCTTTAGGACGTTCTACGAACATATCGAAGCAATCCGAGCCCTTCGGTGAAAGCTACGCTCGTTTGTAGTTACGGAAGCATTTAAGAACAAAACTCTTTTGAAAACAAACTTTTATGCAGCTTTTGAAACTTAGTCATACCAAAAACATAAGAACCATAATTCAACTACATTAAGAATACGGATATCAAGAAACAAATAAGAATCATAGACATGCTCGGATTGCGGTGAATAGTTACCTCGAGACTCGTGTCATAACTTACTTTTAACTAAGACATGCCAAAGAAAGAAAGGTTGTAGCTTTAAATACCTTAGCCGCTTCCTAAGCTAATCCAAACTTACGTCTCGACTTCTCACGATCTACAATAATGTCATTAGATATCAACCATTAGCCATAACACTTAATAATCCAATTCCAAATTAACACTTTGTCTACAAAAATTTTGGCAGCATTTCCCCTATAACTTCGACATCCCCGAGAATTTAACTCGGCCAAATCAACAACAACCATACCAACAATCATAATAACAATATCGATAAGTAATTCAAGATGTCCAAACCAACATCCAATCTTACCCGAAACCTTCCAACTCAACGAGAACAATAACAACGCACTTCTTTCTTTCAAGTTCATAAACTATATCAACAATTCCATATGTTAGCAACATCATTTCCATCAATACAAGAAGCTATATTGAAATCACATTATCTTGTAAATCAGCCCACAAACAATTACAACTTCAATTTAGATCATTAAATCTTCATTTTACATCATGGAATTCACAACAACAATAACCAAGATATCAAGTAGGTTTAATTCATTCCATCTACACCAAGGCAGCCCCTATTCGGCCACCACACCATCACCCTCAACTTCATGAAGTTCATCCATTTCTCCACATTACAACATGCTCAAAACGCCCATAATACAACAATCCAAACATGCTAAATCAATTAATTCTTTGCTCCTATAGAACATCACCTATACACGGCCACACACAACACACCATCATTTCATGAGTTTTATTCATTTCTACATGCCACAACATATGCAAACCATCCATAACATATACAAGAAAGGATTAAACCTCACCTCTTCCTCCTAGTTCCTCCCTCGGCTAGTGCTTGTTTTGCAAGAATCAACACGTCGCTTGTCCCAACAACTATTCCACATGTCACACCCCGACCTTACTAGGTGTGATGGGCACCCGACCTCCTCGCAGTCGAGCGAACCCTTAAACGTTCGCGTTACTAAACCCTCGCCATTTCAAAATTTTTTTAAGAAACATGAAACTTTTCAAAATAGAGATCACCGTCTTTATACGATTATGAAAACCGCAAAATCACATAACTTTACCATCCGACAATATCCGAAAATACACGCCTTTTATCATATCTAACCGATTCGTGTCCCTCGATACCCAATCCACAAGACACTGTCTGCAAAGTCTCTAGGATGTACAAATACCATGACATAAGTACTTGACTCGGCAACACTCCGAACTGAAATGGAGCTCGCCAATCTCGCGGGAACATCTTCTAGCAAAGTCTTCTCTTCATCCGGGTGTACTGCGTGGCATGAAACGCACCCCCGAAGAAAGGGGGTCGATGCGGAATATGTACCGAGTATGTAAAGCGATAACAAACAATAACCATAGCTTAATTTAGAAGAGAAGAAACCACAATCAAGCTCATTACCTGCAGCCCTCGCTGGAGGAAACATAAATGTACACATGGGGTCTTAGAACAATCCTTAAGTAAATAATGCAAGTGAACACACGTTCTTCAAGAATACGCGATATGAATACGTAATACACCGGCCTAGTATGCACACTAAATATGGTATCACAACAAACTTTCGGACAGTACCTCGCTTCCGGCCTAATAATAATAATAATAATAATAGTAATAATAATGACAACAACAATGGTAATAATGATAATAATGATAATAATCCCGCCGGGGTGCGCCGGTCCCGACATACGCCTATCCCGGCCCCGCCGGGCACGCCGGTCCCGAAATAAAATGATGGCCCCTTCGGGCATGCCGGTCCAACATACGTCTATCCCGGCCCCTTCGAACATGCCGGCCCCGACATAATATTCCTAGCCCCGGCATGCCACTCGTGACATACGGCTACCCCGGCCCGCCGGCATGCCACTCATGACATAATACTAATCCTAGCCCCTTCGGGCATAATAATAATAATACTAATAATAGTGTTGTGGAAAGAAATAGTAAAATCTCGCACCCCCTTCGGAGTGGTTTGAAGAGTCTTATATAATAAGATATCGCACTCCTTCCGAGTGGTTTTGAAAAGTTTACTTTATATTTTCTTTAACACAAACAAACTTCCTTAAAATCATTTGTAAACCGCAAACACGTTTCAAGTAAATCTGAGTTAGCATAAGAAGGTTAACAACCATATGCACATGCAAAGTGGTGAGAAATTAAATGCTTTTCAAGTATCGCTTATGGACATCATTCTTTGTAAAACATCTACGACCATTTCCAAGCAATTCGAGACCGTTTTTGAAAGTTAGGGACATTGTGGGCCCACCTTGGGCCAAGTCGAAGTGGCGTACATAAATTACGAACATTAGGCCTTGTAAAGTCGTCTACGAAAGTTTCAAGGCAATCCGGTTCCAATTGAGAAAGTTACAGATGTTTAGGCCACTTTTCCAACTACTTAGAGCATACATAATTCAATTCTATTGAATGAGAAAGGGGCAACTTTAGATGCGGATTCCTAAGAGTAGAGTCATCCCCGAGGTTCGTATTCAAACCTATCACACCTAAGACATGCCAAAAGAAAGAAGGGTAAGGCTTTACATACCTTTCTTGCCCTTTACGCTTGCCAAAACTCCAATCCCGTTTCGTCAAAAATCTGCAATTGGTCACCTTTACCAGTTACTATTCATGAGGCTTGAAAATTCCAACTTTGGTTTAGTATTTGTCTACCGAAATTTCGGCAGCACTTCCCCTATAAATACATCATACCACCAAGTTCAACTTGGCCAATTTCAACCAACAACAATCCCGGGAATGCAACCCGGCCAAACTATCAATATAAAGTCAACAACCATACTAACAATTTCCATATTCATTTACTAATCAAAATCATTCTAACACAATCCGGAGGTATTCCATATCATCATTCAAACTATTTGCAAAGCATACAAAAATCTCACCGAAATCATAATTCATTCAAAGCCTCTATTTTTCGACGTAAATGTTCATAGCACATTCTCGTCTCCCAAATTCATCAAAGAACAACATTAACTCACGCTTTAAACCTCCACCACCATGATTACATGAAAACTGCATTAAAACACATAATTTTCCATAACGACATACAACCAATTTCTATGCCGACTTTAATCGTTAAACCTTTATTTACGTGATAAACGTCATAACAACACAACTAACATATTAAACAAAATAAATCCAACATTATTTCATCAAAGATATACCACACGGCCAACATGCCTTCTTTCCAATTTCATCCAATTTTCACTCCCAACATAAATTCCACAACTAGGATACAACATAAAATTCAACTCATCTCACTTATACACTACTACACACACACGGCCACATGCACACATACACACCCTCCATGCAAACTTCCATATTCTCATGAATTCTATCCATCATAACATATACACTTATTCCATAACATAAAAGACTAGATTCTTAGGAGTTCTTACCTTTTCTTCAATTTTCCACTTGCCGCAAACGTCGTCCTTCCACCAAACTAATTACGCCATGTCGGAGAGCGTCTTGAGCTTGCTAAGAATTCAAGAAGAACAAGATTCTAAGATCAAAGTTGGAAGGCTAGCAATTTTTTTTTCTCTTTTTTTTTTCCGGCCGAATGGCCATGCTCATGGAAGTCTCAAGCTTTTCTTTTGTTTTCTTGAAATTTCTTGAAGATTAGCTCCCTTTATATTTTAATTAGTCACATGCTTAGCATATGACTAATCTCATGGGCTTGGGCCATGGCCTATGGCCGGCCAACCCCCTAACTTGGGCCCTTTTGTTTTTCTTTTTTTTTGAGCCCAATTCTTGGTGGCTAGTTTTTGTAATTCCCGACGCTAATTTCCAAAATTTCCAATTTTGCCCTTGGCCTCCCTCGATATTTTCGCATCAATATTTTTCATGAACAACTTATGTACTGAACACAATCAAGAACATAGCCTTACTCTTAACTTCCCGCAATTATCTTGAATTCTCCGTATGCATAACATGCGGGATGTAACACCACGTCGACGAGGACCTTCCAATTAGTAGGAAAGCATGAAGAAATAATTTTTTTCTTGACAAATTTGAGGGACATGTTCGGCCAGCCCATCCTCTTGGCCGAATGTCCTCTAAGTTCCCTTCTCTCCACTCTTCTTGAATTTTCTTGAGTGAAAATGATGACTTGTGTCTTATTTGATCATCACACACACACACACACACACACACACACACACACACACACACACACACACACACATATATATATATATATATATATATATTCATGGCACATGGCCGGTCATGTGCAAGTTTTTTTTTCTTTTTTTTTTTTTCCATTTTCTCCAATTTTCTAGATTTTTCTTTAAGTCACCAAAGATGACTTGTGGTCTTGCATGGTCATGAATTATACACACATATATATATGGCTCCCACAAATGTAGTGTACACATGTGCCATTTCATGGCATGAAAATATTGGCCAAGTTAGGGTGGGGCCCATGGCCACTTTGGTCATTTGGCCACTTCATGAAATATTTTGTTTCCACTCTTAGCCCTTAATTTTTTCTTATTCCAAATTTATCCTTAATGCTCCATACTAATAAAAGATGAACATACAACTTATGCGTTCTTAACAAAACCGAAAAAAATATCACCTTGTCCTTAACTTTCCGCCATTAACTCGGAATATCCAAATGTACAAAATGCGAGGTATAACATCCTTCCCCCCTTTAGAACATTCGTCCTCGAATGTTCAACTAGTCTCGTAAAGTCTTCTAAGGATCTTGGGGGGTTTCCTTTATCACCACGGCATGCAATCTCATCTATCGATTACGTTCCTTCTTCATTCTCTTCAGCCTCTCGAGTCGTCTCCTCCCTGCTATTGTTTCGTCACACGAACTCGGATCCTTATAATCGCACTACAAGTACCTAAGATTTTGCATCCCGTTGACAATACCTCCAACAGATCCCAATGTACAGGAATTACAGGGTGTAATACCCTTCCCTCCTTGGGGACAATTATTTTCCTTAGGGTTCGATTATCGGTTGCTTAATCCTACCTTAAAACATACGTCAGTCTCTTCTCGTCCTTACTTAATTCCTTCATTGCCTGCAATCCACTTTTTCCGCTTCCTTGCCTTCATGTACTTGACCGGAATTTAGCTAACATTTCACTCTTACCCGAATCTTTGTCTCCATTACTGTAGCCTTGACTTATCATGCCATAGCCATCTATCGCCCTACAGTACTTCCTTTTTCTTGTTCCCTTGCTCATATCTCCGATTTCCCCATATTGACGGTCCTTTTGTCAGTTCCTATTCCTTGTTAGCTTTCCAATGCCGACTTTGTATCATCACAGCTGGGTATAGCTTCACGTTGATACTTCCCGTGATTCCATAGCATATGTTCTCACGTTTGGATTACCTAGTGGTCCATAAACCTTCTTCTAACAATCCGGTAGGCTCTTTTATTTCCATTCACGAGAACGTCCCTCTCTCTTTCCTTCAAATTTTCCAAACTACTGACCGCTGTTCTTTCTACTACAACTGTCACTGTCATTCCAAGTGTCCTCTTGGGTTCATTATCTTTGCCGACACCCTTTTTATACATTTAGCTCGAAGATCCCTCTCGCTCCTTACTCTCCAGCTACACATTATGTTGCAACCTCTGCAAGGATTTGCGAAGTCATTCAGATTAGCCTAAGAAATACCTCAGCGTCGCTTCACTAATCCATGTGTTTTACCTTGTCTTCCCTTTTCTTGTCTTACACTCGGTATCGAGACAGATCCTTGGTACAACTATAGCCACGTCTTATCTGTTTTCAACACTAATTCTATTTTGGTAATTAACTCAAACCACAGTTACATTTTCCCGTGATGTACCCAAAGTATCACAATTGCGCTGTCCCTACTAAGTCTTTATTCTTCTTACCAGGTACTCACTTAGTCTCATCCTTAGCATACTAATACTTGGCGGTGGCATCACTATCCTTACACACACAGATATAAGGTACGTTCAATCTTAGACATGGTCCTTCCGTCCCTCGACTTATCCCGCTTTACATATCCCGTTCACACCAAAACTCACTTGTCCTATTTTGTCATATTTCTCTCCCTTACTTTAATCACTCTTGACTTTCTTGCCTCCTACCACAAAGGGTTTTCTATTCCCTCTTCCTTCGCGAACCACTCGTAATCGACATCTTGGCCCTTAATCCAAGATAGGATCGCTATCCTTCCTGCTCACCTTTAAGCCATTCAATACCATCCTCTCGTCATACCCTTTTTCTTCATACACCTCCCTTTTCTAGCGTCCTGTCATTCAGAGTCTCTGCAAAAACTTCTCACTCCACCTTAAATATTCTCCTGACTTTTATCTACTTATTGCTGGTTTTTCGGTCTTACTAGCTTTTTTCAGTAATGGGTCTCATTTGTGGCTCAGGTATCCATACCACACACATTACCGGGTCAATTGTTTCTATCTCGTCCTTGTATTTCTCTCACCCGCTTCCCCCCTTTAGGGGTGTACTCATACCATTATCTGTTTATATTTGCCCCATATCCTCATTTCCAATCTCAATTAGGCAATACTCTTACTCCGACAATAAGTATCCAAAGTTCTCTCGGATATTATCTTCATCCTAACCTATCTCGGTGCTTCCTTTTGGTATCCCTTTATCATTTCTCCCGTTTATGCCCATCTCTTATTCTCGCACACGAGGAATCTTATGCTATCTCGTGTCATTCCGAACACACTACTCCTACATAATCCTTCTCTCTTTTTCAAAACGTACTCTATTCACCCACGTTTATCCGTATCATCCCAGTCATTTTCTAGAATTCGCTCTACTTCGTTCCTCGCCTTTCTATAACTTAGCCTTTCGCAGTCCCGTCACTTATGGCACTTGTGCCCTCCGTTGCACCCATCATGACCTATTACTACACTATTGTCTCGCTTCCTTCTTATTTTCTCTTTCCGTCGACTCCTTCTTTTCACTGACCTAATCCGCCCCGTCCTGCTCGACCTCTTAAGGTTTCTGCCCACGCCGCAGACTCTAATTTTCCTTAGATTAATCTAGCTTCTCATTTGCCTCTTACGTCTTGGCTCTATGGCACGATCTAAGAAGTGAAAGAAGAGTAACCATCCTAGATGCCCCGTAGCCTCCTGTTTATAAATGTGACCGGCTTCACACCATAAACAAGACTCTACCGGACACGACTTTGCAGACAACCCCTAGGACGAACAGCTCTGATACCAATTTGTCACACCCTTAATCCGATAGGGAGTGATGGGCACCCAACCTGTTATATCCCGCAATTTCGCATATTCGAGAAATTTGAAATAATTTCGACTTGTAAGAAATAAGGCTATGTCTCTATTTTATTTAGTGCAAGTGATGCTCATGAAATATTGATGTGGAAATATGGAAGAAGGCCGAGGGTAGAATTGGAATTTCGGAACAAGATTAGTTTTGGGGATTATAAAATATGAACCTAAAGGAGATTGGGCTCAAAAAAAAAAAAAAATGGAGGCCCAAAATTTGGAGGGTGGCCGGCCATGGGTTGGCCAAGCCCATGATAATTAGTCATGTGATTAGTCACATGACTAATTAATATAAGAGGATGATTATGAGTGATCATCCATAGAAGTTTCAAGAGACCAAAAGAAGAGCAAAAAAAAAAAAAAAAAAAGAAGAAGAAGAGAGCAACGGCCAAGAGAAAGAAAAGAAAAGAAAAGAAAAAAAAATTTCCAAGCTCTTCAATCTTGATCCAAAGATTTGTTTCTTCATGAATTACTACTAAGTTCAAGATTCAGTACAAGGTGGTATAATTATTTTGGCAAGGAAGTGACTTTGGTGGCAAGTGGAAGAATTGAGAAAAGGTAAGAATTTCATGTTTTATTTTATGTTATGGAAGAATTATAAATGTTGTGATAAGTGGAATTGAATGAACATCATGGAATTGGGGTGTGTGTAGTGTGAGCGTGTATATGTGTGTGTGTATGTGTGGCGTGTGGTGCCTCATGTGTAGGAGAATTGATTGAATTTGTTTAGTATGTTAATTGTGTTGTTATGGCCTTGTGAAGTAAATGGAAGGTTAATGGTTCAAGTTGGTACATGGAAATCCATTGTTAAGTTGTTGTAGGGAATTATATGATTTTGTTCTAGTTTTATGTAAACATGGAAATGAAATTGTTAAGATGCAAATTATGATGATTGTTGATGAAATTGGAAGATGGAAACATGCTATGAATATGTATGTTAAAGACTAAAAGTTTTGGATGCATTATGGCTTTGGTGGAAAGTTTGTATATTTTGTGAATATTTTGTAGAAATGATATGAAATGTCTCCGAATTGTATTTGAATGGTTTTGGATTAGTAAATAAATATGAGAACGTTGACATGAAGTTGGAAGTGTGAAGTTGGAATGGGAGTTATTGTATAATGTAGAAAAGAGGAACCTTTATGTTAGAATGTATTTTGTTGTGATTCTTGTTGTTGTGGTGTTGCTTTGAGTATTGTGTTGATGAATTTAGCCGAGTTAAATCTCGGGGATGTTGTATGTATAGGGGAGATGCTGCCCAAATTTTTGTAGAAGAGTATAAGTTAAGATTCAAGTTCTAAAGGCTTGAAATTGCTAATTGGTAAACATGACCATTTGTAGATTTTGGAGCAAACGGGATTTGAGTTTAAGCGAGCATAAGGCGCCCATAAGGTATGTAAAGCCTACCTTTTCTCCATTTGGCATGTCCTAGTCATACTAGGTTAAGATCGGAACCTCGGGGATAATTCTGCTCTTGGAAATCCGAGTTTGATTTTGAGTACTATTCATTCAGCGCATTTGAACTATAATCTTTACATTTGGTTGAAAGAATGCGTAAACCTCCATAACTTCTGCAAATGTATCCGAATCGCTCCGAAACTTTCATAGATGACTTTAGGGATCCTAATGTTTGCAAGTCATGTCCGCCGCCTCGACTTGACCTGAGGTGGGCCCGCAAGTCCCGAGAATTCCCTTATTTGGTTTGTTTATCTCATTTTCGTATGATATGAAAAGGAAACGTTTGCCTATGACTCTAAGGTCCGTTTGAAATGTCCTATAATGTTATTTGAACGTTCTTCACTATGAATGATACTAAATTTTTCGAGAATGATCTACGATGTATTTTTTTTTTCGAAAAATGGATAACTTAAGAGTCCGTGACTTTTGTATATTAATTCCGATCGACTCGATACTTACTTTGAGCTTTTCGGTACTAATGTATATGTATATGAAATTATGTGTCGAGTTCTGAATTTACTTTTAGTGTGCATACGGTTTACGCACTACTGTTCGTGCCAATCATTATGATTTCGTTCGTCGGTACCCGGCCGGTTTTGTGATCGTGCGCATTATGACATATTCGGCAGGTATGATGTGTTACGGTTTCCGAGACCTCGCCATAGGGCCGGTTACCGTTTATGGTGTTATGATGTGATATGGCATCTGATATGCTCTGATGATATGATATGTATGATGTTATGATGTGTTCGGAGATGTACGGAGATTTGAAAACTTCTGGAGTATGATGTGTTGTGGCACCAGCGTCGGGGGTGACCACGTTCTGAGCCCTATGCATGATTTGTTTACTTGCATTTTTTACGTTGGTATTCCGCACGTGTTTGATCCGCTACTTCGTATTTGTTTATCGTATGTTCGACTCGAGCCATGGTTTGGATTCTTGTACCTTTCGCTTTTACATACTCGCATTTCTTCCGTCGACCCCTTTCTTCGGGGTCGCGCGTTTATGCCCGCAGTACGTACGCTCGGTTGGGCGATCCTCCGCTTAGGCTCCCTAGTACACTATTCAGGAGTGCTCCCCTTGATCCGAGCCCGTATTTGGTATATGTCTTTTGTTATGCATACATCGTATATTTGCTACTATTCGGCACGGCGGGGCCCCGTCCCGTCATATGTTTGTCCGTTCGTTCGTATGTCGAGAGGGCCGTAGTCATAGTTGTGGGTCATGGGTCATGTCCGTTCGTGTGTGATTATGATTTGCATCCTTATGCGGCCCCGTATGCGACTATGGCCAATATGGCCCATATATGTATTTATGTGTGTATATCCGGGCGATGTGCATTCCGCCCGTTTCTTTTGATGTGATGATTATGCACGGGCGACCGCTTAGGATAGCATTCGTTTCAGTACTTGTACGATGTTTGCTATCAGTTCGCGGTATGAACAATATTTATTAAATTTGATTAAGCCTTAAAATGATGATCTGGTTCGTAAGCCTGTTTGGGTGCCTAAGTAGGGCACCAGTCACGGCCCACGGGGTTGGGTCGTGACAAAAGGTGGTATCAGAGCGGTTTGTCCTCGGAATGTCTACGGCCGTATCTCGTAGAGTTCTTGTTTATCGGTGTGTTGTGCACCACATCTATAAACGGAGGCTACGGACATTTAGGATGTTACCCTTTCTTTGGATCTTAGATCGTGCGATAAAGGCGTAATGTTAGGATGGTTCCTCCCATGAATTGCCGTGACTACGGCGAGGCTCCGAAAGAGAGCGATTGCGTCGGTATTTTGGAAAAATTACTTACGATCCTCTTCCCCGCGGGTGATTGTAGATTGACAAAGAATGAAGAGGACGGCTTCGACGATGGGGATGGGGGTGCTAAGAAGGCCCACAGGATATCACCGGGACCGAGTAGCGAGCCCCGGCTACTCGGATTGAGACATCTTCGAGGATCCCATGAGGAGGACGATGATAAAGATCCGTCGGAGGATCCCGGTACAACTCCTCCGAGTTTCGACCCCTAGAGCGAGGATTCCACGGAGGGTGGCTATGATACGGATCCTCGGAGAATCCCGGCGATGACTCCTCGAGAGTTTCTTACCTCCGGGAGGAGGATAGTTATGACACGGTCTACCTGAGCATTCTTCCGGGGACAACGGAGGAGGAGACTTCGGATATGCCCCAGATTGCTCCGGCGATGGAGCACCATGTTGGAACAGCCACCTCGGGAGTGCTACGGACTACCCCCGTCCTTTGTCCCGGTCATCGGAACCGGGAATCGCTGGTTATCTATACTCCTCCGATTCGATGCGGGTAATAGCGAGCCGGTAGGTGAGGGCGACAGATGAGGATGATGATGGACATCTTCTCACGGCGGCTCCCCGAGGTCGGACCCGAGATTGATCATTTATAAGTATATGAGTTTCAGAATTTCCTATGTGTGTGATTTCTGTAGAATATTATTCGATGACGGTAACGAAAAATTTAAGAGGATTAAAGACCCGGCGGTTAAAAACGAAGGCGGCGGGGGTCCCCGCCGCCCCCGATATAAATCTAGAAACCCTAGATGAAGTGAATATTGAAGATCCGAAGGACGCATGGTAATTGTATGGTTTAGATCGGGGTGGGACCCGCCCATGAGAACTCGTCCGAAAATTTGTTAAGACCCCGATTTGCTCTAGAATTACGTGACAAAGGTCATGTGGGGGAGTGGACGTGACTATCCCGCATTAAGACACTAAAATGCACAAAGTTTCGAGGTTAAGCGTCTTGGGGGCCGAGCAACCAGGATGGGTGACCCCCCTGGGAAGTGTGCTAAGGTGATAAATGGAAGACGCATATCCATGGTATTATAAATGAATTGGGGTAAGATTTAAGGTAAATTGAGATGATATGTTAAGATAGGACTAGCTACGAAAATATGGTTGAGGTAGGCTAAACGGAGCGTGGCAAATTAAACGCGAAAGAAGGTGGAAGGTAGGCGCAAATGTTACCAACTAGACGAGACCTTGATTACGCTACCGACCAAGGTCGAAAAAGAAAATTCTAATGCGACGATATTTGGAAAGAAAGTGAGTGGGTAAAGGAACTCGGATGAGAATGTGGAAACATCGCGAACGGATGTGTGTGTAACGGTACTTTTGCGGTAAGACAACGATTAGAGTGGGTAGTGAAACGTCGACGGGGAAATTTTCGTAAGTCACTAAAGCATTAATGAAAGTGGTCCGACTCGACCATAATTAAGCGTATGTTATATTCACGCCTTAATTTTGATGAGGCTCTATCTATTATGCCTGTACTTCGAATACGATCACGTTTAAATCCGATATATTTCGTACGTCCGACTCGATTACAAATCGTCCGATATATCTCGTACGTCTAACTCTCGATCACGGATCTATCGGCATACTTCTATACGTACGGCTCGATTACGGTGTCCGTCCGGCATAATTCAATACATTTGACTCGATCATGAACCCGTCCGATATGCTTCTCGTGCGTCCGGCTCTAATTATGAATCATTTTGATATAATGCGGGGTTACGATAACGTTGTAAGGAACCGAGAAGTGTGACGGGGAGGTGAGAGATGTTGACGGCTAGGCGAAAAGAAAAGGACAATAACATTGTTAAATATAGAAACAAGAGATATCTTTGGGATAGAAAAGCGAGAATCGGGGAATGAATGCCCTCATAAGTGATCCGAGTAAATACGGGAATGTAGTTGGCAAAAGGACCTCCCCGAATTACGGTGATATACTTCGAGGTTAATTTAACATTCGAGGACGAATGTTCTAAAAGGGGGGGAGGATGTTATATCCCGCAATTTTGCATATTCGAGAAATTTGAAATAATTTCGACTTGTAAGAAATAAGGCTATGTCTCTATTTTATTTAGTGCAAGTGTGATGCTCATAAATATTGATGTGGAAATATGGAAGAAGGCCGAGGGGTAGAATTGGAATTTCGGAACAAGATTAGTTTCGGGGATTATAAAATATGAACCTAAAGGAGATTGAGCTCAAAAAAAAAAAAAAAATGGAGGCCCAAAATTTGGAGGGTGGCCGGCCATGGGTTAGCCCAAGCCCATGATAATTAGTCATGTGATTAGTCACATGACTAATTAATATAAGAGGATGATTATGAGTGATCATCCATAGAAGTTTCAAGAGACCAAAAGAAGAGCAAAAAAAAAAAGAAGAAGAAGTAGAGCAACGGCCAAGAGAAAGAAAAGAAAAGAAAAGAAAAAAAATTTCCAAGCTCTTCAATCCGATCCAAAGATTTGTTTCTTCATGAATTACTACTAAGTTCAAGATTCTCTACAAGGTGGTATAATTATTTTGGCAAGGAAGTGACTTTGGTGGCAAGTGGAAGAATTGAGAAAAGGTAAGAATTTCATGTTTTCTTTATGTTATGGAAGAATTATAAATGTTGTGATAAGTGGAATTGAATGAACATCATGGAATTGGGGTGTGTGTAGTGTGAGCCGTGTATGTGTGTGTGTATGTGTGTGTGTGGTGCCTCGTATGTGTAGAGAATTGATTGAATTTGTTTAGTATGTTAATTTTGTTGTTATGGCCTTGTGAAGTAAATGGAAGGTTAATGGTTCAAGTTGACATGGAAATCCATTGTTAAGTTGTTGTAGGGAATTATATGATTTTGTTCTAGTTTTATGTAAACATGGAAATGAAATTGTTAAGATGCAAATTATGATGATTGTTGATGAAATTGGAAGATGGAAACATGCTATGAATATGTATGTTAAAGACTAAAAGTTTTGGATGCATTATGGCTTTGGTGGAAAGTTTGTATATTTTGTGAATATTTTGTAGAAATGATATGAAATGTCTCCGAATTGTATTTGAATGGTTTTGGATTAGTAAATAAATATGAGAACGTTGACATGAAGTTGGAAGTGTGAAGTTGGAATGGGAGTTATTGTATAATGTAGAAAAGAGAGGAACCTTTATGTTAGAATGTATTTTGTTGTGATTCTTGATGTTGTGGTGTTGCTTTGAGTATTGTGTTGATGAATTTAGCCGAGTTAAATCTCGGGGATGTTGTATGTATGGGGGAGATGCTGCCCAAATTTTTGTAGAAGAGTATAAGTTAAGATTCAAGTTCTAAAGGCTTGAAATTGCTAATTGGTAAACATGACCATTTGTAGATTTTGGAGCAAACGGGATTTGAGTTTAAGCGAGCATAAAGGCGCCCATAAGGTATGTAAAGCCTACCTTTTCTCCATTTGGCATGTCCTAGTCATACTAGGTTAAGATCGGAACCTCGGGGATAATTTTGCTCTTGGAAATCCGAGTTTGATTTTGAGTACTATTCATTCGGCGCGTTTGAACTATAATCTTTACATTTGGTTGAAGAATGCGTAAACCTCCATAACTTCTGCAAATGTATCCGAATCGCTCCGAAACTTTCATAGATGACTTTAGGGATCCTAATGTTTGCAAGTCATGTCCGCCGCCTCGACTTGACCTGAGGTGGGCCCGCAAGTCCCGAGAATTCCCTTATTTGGTTTGTTACATTTTCGTATGATATGAAAAGGAAACGTTTGCCTATGACTCTAAGGTCCGTTTGAAATGTCCTATAATGTTATTTGAACGTTCTTCACTACAGAATCATACTAAATTTTCCGTGAATGATCTACGATGTATTTTTTCGAAAAATGGATAACTTAAGAGTCCGTGACTTTTGTATATTAATTCCGATTGACTCGGTACTTACTTTGAGCTTTACGGGTACTAATGTATATGTATATGAAATTATGTGTCAAGTTCGGAATTTACTTTTAGTGTGTATACGATTTCGCACCACTCGTTCGTGCCTATGATTGCGATTTCGCCGCCTGCATGTCGGGCCGGTTTTGTGATCGTGGCGCATTATGACATATTCGGGCGGTATGATGTGTTACGGTTTTCGACACCTCGCCATAGGCTTGCCACCGTTTATGGTGTTATGATGTGATATGGCATCTCGATATGTTAAATAATATGATATGTATGATGTTATGATGTGTTCGGAGATGTACGGAGATTTGAAAACTTTTGGAGTATGATGTGTTGTGGCACCGAAATGTGGGGACCGTTCTACCCCGAGCCCTATGCATGATTTCGATTACTTCCATTTTTTACGTTGGTATTCCGCACGAGTGTTTGATTCGCTACTTCGTATTTATTTACGTATGTTCGACTCCAAATCATGGTTTGGATTATCAGTACCTTCGCTTACATACTCAAGACTTCTTCCGTGCGACCCCTTTTCTTCGAGGCCGCGTTTCATGCCGCCGATCGCGCATGACGGTTGAGCGATCCTCGACTTAGGCTCCTAATCCACTATTCGAGGCTCCCGCTTGATCCGGAGTTCGTATTTGGTATATGTCTTTTGTTATGCATACACCGTATATTTGCACTATTCGGGCACGGCGGGGCCCCGTCCCATCATATGTTTGTACGTTCGTTCGTATGTCCGCGCGGCACGTAGTCATAGTCCGGGTCATGGGTCATGTCTGTCTGTGTGTGATTATGATTTGCATCCTTATGCGGCCCCGTATGCGACTATGGCCAATATGGCCCATATATGTATATATGTGTGTATATCTGGGCGATGTGCATTCCGCCTGCTTTGCTTTTGATGTGATGATTCTGCACGGGCGACCGCTTAGGATAGCATTCATTTTAATCGCACGATGTTTGCTATCGATTCGCGGTGATGAACAATATTAATTAAATTTTATTAAGCCTTAAAATGATGATCTCGTTCGTAAGCCTCGTGGGTGCCTAAGTAGGCACCCGGGGCCACGGCCCACGGGTTGGGTCGTGACACGACCCTTATTTAGGGCCGAGCGAACCCGCTGACTCTCGTAGTACTCATAATCATGCTGGCCCTCAAATCATGACACAAATACAGAATGAAAGTTTTTTTTCAAAAAACAATATGCTTTTACCTTTCTCGAGTCAAATAAAATCTGTAACATATAAAGCTTATAATACAATGCGTAGTAATACATCGGCTTACATAGCCGCTTACATAACCGACATCTTATACCCACGACACCGGTTCGCAAAGTCTCTAACACGTAACATGAAACCATAACATAATACTCGGCCGAATTCGGCAAAGACCAAGAAAATGGAAAGCTCGCTAATCCCGGCCGGAACATCTTTTGCTAATATGCGACTCACACCGGGTGTACCCAAGTGGGAGAAACGCGAAACCAGAAGAAACGGGGTCGGATACGGAATATGTGCCGAGCATGTAAGCATGAAATACAATGAGCGGGATCATACCGAAGTAAAGAGCATAAAAAATCATAAGACTTGTCTTTGAAAACATATGTCATGCAATATATATAAAAAATCATATGATCATCGTTTAAACATATAAGCGTGTCGACACTAGTGAGGACTCGGTAAGAAAAATCATATCATCATCATGTAAGCATGCATATACATATATATATATATATATATATATATATATATATATATATATATATATATATATATATATATACATGCCCCCCCCAGTGAGGGACTCGGTGAATAGCGTGTCCCGGCCCGTAGCAAGGGACTCGGTATGCCATCCGCCGCCATCCCCATCACATCATCATATATATATATATAGCGTGTCCCGGCCCCTCTGATGAGACTGGTGAATAATACAGTGGAATATGCACGAATGCGTGTCCTGGCCCGGGACTCAGTGAAAGACATATTGAGCTTCGCACGAGCAGAGTAGTGAGAAACTATATGCACATAAATCATTTCAGAGACTCAATGAAGTAATCTAAACGAATCGTCATTTGAAAATTAGACAAAAGGTTAGTATCAAATATTTTTCGGACGTTACTCGAAACATGTCAAACATCATTAACATATAGAAGAACCATAGGGATCATAGTCATACGTCAAACCAATCCGAGTCCGCCTAGGGAAAGTTACGGACCTTATTCACTTTAGACGTTCTACGAACATATCGAAGCAATCCGAGCCCTTCTGAAAGCTACGCTCGTTTGTAGTTACGGAAGCATTTAAGAACAAAACTCTTGAAAACAAACTTTTATGTTTGACTTTTGAAACTTAGTCATACCAAAAACATAAGAACCATAATTCAACTACATTAAGAATACGGATATCAAGAAACAAATAAGAATCATAGACATGCTCGGATTGCAGGAATAGAGTTACCTCGAGACTCGTGTCATAACTTACTTATAATACATGCCAAAGAAAGAAAGGTTGAGCTTTATACCTTAGCCGCTTCCTAAGCTAATCCAAACTTACGTCCCTAACTTTCACGATCTACAATAATGTCATTAGATATCAACCATTATTAGCAGCAACAACAATAATCCAATTTCCAATTAACACTTTGTCTACAAAAATTTTTGTGAAGATTTCCCCTATAACTTCGACATCCCCCGAGAATTTAACTCGGCCAAATCAACCACAACCATACCAACAATCATAATAACAATATCGATAAGTAATTCAAGATGTCCAAACTAACATCCAATCTTACCAAACCTTGGAACTCAACGAGAACAATAACAACGCACTTCTTTCAAGTTCATAAACTATATCAACAATTCCATATGTTAGCAACATCATTTCCATCAATACAAGAAGCTATATTGAAATCACATTATCTTGTAAATCGGCCCACAAACAATTACAACTTCAATTTAGATCATTAAATCTTCATTTTACATCATGGAATTACAACAACAATAACCAAGATATCATAGGTTTAATTCATTCCATCTACACCAAGCAAAACATTCGGCTACCACACCATCACCTCAACTTCGCTTTAAGTTCATCCATTTCTCCACATTACAACATGCTCAAAACGCCCATAATACAACAATCCAAACATGCTAAATAAATTAATTCTTTGCTCCTATAGAACATCACCTATACACGGCCACACACAACACACCATCATTTCATGAGTTTTATTCATTTCTACATGCCTTAACATATGCAAACCATCCATAACATATATAAGAAAGGATTGAACCTCACCTCTTCCTCCTAGTTCCTCCCATCGGGCTAGTGCTTGTTTTGCGGGAATCAACGCGTCGCTTGTCCCAAAAACTATTCCACGTCGACGAGGACCTTCCAATTAGTAGGAAAGCATGAAGAAATAATTTTTTTCTTGACAAATTTGAGGGACATGTTCGGCCAGCCTGTTATATCCCGCATTTTGTGCAATCGGATAATTCAAGACAATTGCGGGAGGATGGCAAGCAAGGCCCTATTTCTATTTTGTTAAGTACATGAATGGTTTATGAAGTGGAATTAGTAAGAAAGAGAGGGCATAAGAGGGAAACTCGCGCCTCGTGGAATTATGGAGGAAGACGAAGGGTAAATTTGGGAATTGGAAAATAGTCGCATGAATTATAAGAGATGGACATGGAATAGTTGGGCTTGGAAAAAAAAAACAAGAGAGGCCCAATTGTTGTTGTTGTGGCCGGCCAAGGTTATGGCCCAAAGCCCATGTGAGATTAAAAATTTATGTGGATAAAAGGATGACCACCTCTATTATTCTTCATAATTCAAGAAGTTTCAAGAAAACAAGAGAAGAGAGAAAAACAAAGTGGCCTTCGGCCTTGAAGAGAAAGAGAGAAACCGAAGAGAAAAAAAAAAGAAACTTTATCTTTTTTTAAAAAAAACTTTTTTTTAAAAAAAAATTTTTTTTTTTCCCCTTTTTAAAAGAAAAAAACCCCCCTTTTTTTTAAATTTTTTTAAAAACCCCCCCTTTTACCAAAAAAACCCCCCAAATTTAAAAACCCCCAAAAAAAAAAACCCCCCCCCCCCCCTTTTTTTTTTTTTAAAAAAATTTTTCCAAAAAAAAACCATTTTTTTTTTTCCCCTTTTTTTCCCTTTTTTTTTTCCCCCTTTTTTTCCCCCCTTTTTTTAAAAAATTAAACCCATTTTTCCCCCAAAAAATTTTAAAAGCTATTTTTTTAAACCCCCCCCCTTTACCCCCTTTTCCCAAACCGTTTTTTTGGTTTTTTTTTTTTTTAAAAAAAAAAATTTTTTCCCGGTTTTATCCCTTTTGGGGTTTTTTAAAAAAACTTTTCGGGGGGGGAAAAGGGCCTTTTTTTTTAAAAATTGGGGGTTTTTTTAAAAAAAATTTTTTTTGGGGGCCCCTTTTTGGGGGAAAAGGGGGGAAAACCCCCAAAAAAAAGGGGGGGAAACCAAAGGGTTTAAAAAAAGGGTTTTTAAAAAAAAACCAAAACCCTTTTTTTTTTGGGGGGGCCCTTTTACCCCCCCCAAAAATTTTTTTTTGGGAAAAAATGCCCCCTTTTTTAAATTTTAAAAATTTAAAAAAAAAAAAAAACCCCCCCCCCCCGGGGAAAACCCGGGAAAAAAAAAAAAAAAATTTTTTTTTTTTTCTTTTAAAAAAAACCCCTTTAAGGCCCTTTTTGGGGGGAAAAAAAACTTTTTCCGTTTTTTATTTTTTTCCCCCAAAAAAAACCCCCCCCCCTTTTTTTTTTTTTGGGGGGAAAAAATTTTTTAAAAAAAATTTTTTTTAAAGGGGGGGGGGGAATTAAAATTGAAAAAATTTTTTTTTTTTTTTTTAAAAAAAGGGGGGGTTTTAAAAAAAAAGGGGGGGGTTTTTTTAAAAGGGGGCCGAATGGTTTTTAAATTTTTTTTTTTTGGGGGGGGCCCCCCCTTTTTTTAAAAATTTTTTTATTTTTGGAAAAAAAAAAAAATGGGGTTTGGGGGGGGTTTATTTTTTGGGTTTTTAAAAATTTTGGAAAAAAATTTTTTAAGGGGGAAAAAGGAAAAAAATTTTTTTTGGGGAATTTTTGGGGGGGGAAAAGGGAGGGGGGAAAAAAAAAAAAAAAAAAAATTTTTGGGGGGGGGTTTTTTTTTCCCCAAAGGGTTTTTTTTTTTCTCCCACAAATCTTATGCTATCTTGTCATTGAACATACTACCCCTACATAATTTTTCCTTTTTTAAAAAACGTCTTATTCACCCACGTTTACCCGTTCATCCGCCTTTTTCTAGAATTCGCCCCCTTTCCCCGCCTTTCTATAACTTACCTTTCGTTCCCCTACAGGAATTTGTGCCCCCCCGTTACCCATCATGACCTATTACTACACTATTGTCTCGCTTCCTTTTATTTTCTTTTTGTCGACCCCCCTTTTTCACCGACCTAATCCCCCCCCGCCCCGCCGACCTCTTGGTTCCCCCGCGCGCGGACTACAGTACTCGCCGTTAATCTAGCTTCTCATTTGCCTCTTACGTCTTGGCTCTGGCACGATCTAAGAAGTGAAAGAAGAGTAATCATCTCGTGCTAGTAGCCTCTTTGTTATAAATGTGGCGGCTTCGCGCCGCCAACGGACTCCTGCGGACACGACTTTACGGACAACCCTAGGACGAGCGCTGCGATGCCAATTTGTCACACCCTTAATCGATAGGGTGTGATGGGCACCCAACACATTATATCCCGCAATTTCGCATATTCGAGAAATTTGAAATAATTTCGACTTGTAAGAAATAAGGCTATGTCTCTTTATTTTATTTAGTGCAAGTGTGATCTTTCTTGGAAATATTGATGTGGAAATATGGAAGAAGGCCGAGGGTAGAATTGGAATTTCGGAACAAGATTAGTTTCGGGGATTATAAAATATGAACCTAAAGGAGATTGGGTTCAAAAAAAAAAAAAGAAAAATGGAGGCCCAAAATTTGGAGGGTGGCCGGCCATGGGTTGGCCCAAGCCCATGATAATTAGTCATATGATTAGTTGTCACACCCTAGTTTCCGTTAGGGCGTGATGGGCACCCGACCCTCATTTGGGGCCGAGCGAACCCACGGACTCACATAACATTTATACTCCCGCTCTTTATCTTTTCTATAACCGGGTTTTTCACACTCCCATCACTTATAGTATCCGTGTCCTTAGCTACACGTATAGCGACTACCATTATCTTGTTATCTCGCTCTCTTCCTATTTTCTCCTTTCGATTATCCTTTCTTTTCTTACGTCCGCTATCATTTCTACTATTGCCTAACGCTTATTCCGAACTTTTCCTTTTCACACACTTTATATTCTAGCTACGTGGATCATATCTTTAACTACGGCTATCTTAAGGCTGGGCTTTACTTATTTTCATAACAATCCTCATTATATTCACGTTATATCGTATTCGTGCCTCATTCCTATTTCTTAACCTTTTTCTCTTTTCCGATCCACTTCATCCTTATCTCGTTCCATTGTTGCCTTATCTATTCATTCGTACCGTCACAGTTCTTTTCCCGGGGTCGGCCATACTCGTGACTTAGTCAAATCTTATCATTGTTATTGCCACGACTTTTCAAGACATATTACAAATCTATATCTCATTTTCACTTTATTTACCGGGAAATTTCGTAGTCTCCTCTGTGTTGTCACTACCTCAAAACTTTGTGTAGAAATACAGGCGGTACCTCGCGGGGCCAACATATATATATACGTATCATATCATATCACCGGCCTCACGGGGCTCCCCCGGCATCAACGACGGTACAAAAATAATAAACATACCTTGGGTTGCCCAACTCAATCGGCTTTGTCACACTTTCTTGTTTACGCACCCTTTTAATCTTCTGTATTCCAATCGTACTTAACTATCTTGCCGACATATATCTTTCATACCGTTGCCACTTTGCTTGCTTCGTAGCTTCCAATGTCACCGATCCTTCTTCCGTCGATGCCATTTCTGCTGAAATCGGAGGTTAGGCATAATAATCTCGTTTCCCTATGACTTGGCTCTATGGCACGATCTAGATGTCAAAGAAAGTAACATGTAGATACCCAGTAGCCTCCTGGGCTATAAATGTGGCGCGCTTCACACCATAAACGCGAACTGCTGGTTCCGACTTTGCGAGAGACAACCCCTAGGACGAACCGCTGCGATACCAATTTGTCACACCACAGTTTGTTAGGGCGTGATGGGCACCGACCCTCGTTTGGGGCCGAAGCGAACCCGGACTCACCGCACATTTATACTCCCGCTGGCCCTCAAATCATGACACAAATATACATAACAGAAATTTATTGAAGAATGATACACATAGCCATTTACATAACCGACATCTAGTACCCACAACACTGTCTGCAAAGTCTCTAACACGGAACACGAATCCATATCATAAAGCTCGGTTCCGGCCACTCGGAGAAAATGGAGCTCGCCAATCCCGCTAAACATCTTGCTAATATCTTGACAACTCGCCAGGTGTACTGCGCGGCATGGTAACGACCCCAGAAGAAGAAGGGGTGCCGGTCCCCAGAATATGTGAGTATGTAAACATAGTATAGTAAGCGGGATCATGCTTGAAGTAGAGTACGGAAAAAAAAATCATAAGACTTGCCTTTTGAAAAACATTTGTCATACATATGCATATAACGGTAAATAAAAATCATATCATAATCGTATCATCATATTATCGTACACATATACCGTACCGTACAATGAGGGGCTCGGTGATAATCATATCTAGTCATGTGCGTGGGATGTGCATATATACATACGGAAGTGCCCGGCCCTTTGGTGAGGGACTCGGTGAATAACGTACCCGCCCCGCTAGCAAGGGGACTCGGTATGCCATCCTGGCCGTCATCTCCATCTCGTCACGTCATCATATTATATGTATATGTAGCGTACCCGGCCCTACGAGTAGGGACTCGGTGAGTAAACGGGAGAAGTTGCACGAATGTGTGCCGGCCGGGACTCGATGAAGAGACGTATTGAGCTTGCACCGGCGGTGATGAGAAAACTATATGCAATGCAAAACATACAACATCTTACAGAGACTCGAAGGCGTAACACAGATAACAGATCTCATAGCGGACACTTAATAATGACCAGAGCCTAAATCTTTCAGATGTCGAAATGTTTCATGTCAGAATAATCTTTCCGGAGCATTTGCAAATTCCAAAGTAGATCATCAGACTCAAATAAATATGCCTAACAATTATTCTGTAGAAATTAGAAAGGTAGCTAAAAACTTTTCTTAGTTTTCATTTATTTCCAAAGTAGTCCAAACGGAATAATAGGAAAAATTCGGACAGAGTGGGCCCACCTCGGTCAAATGAGGTGGCGTATGTAAATTACACATGTCAAACTTCATAACGTCATTTATGAATACTTTAAGGTAATCGGATTTTCATTTGCACACACTTTAGAGTTTAAAACAATTTTCTAACTATTCACACCATAAACCATTCAATTCTTTTGAATGAAAAAGGGGCGTTTCTAGGCGTAGATTCCGAAGAGTAGAGTTGCCCCCAAAGTTCAAATTCGAGCCTAGTACATCTAAGACATGCCAAGAGAAGAAATGGAAGAGCACCACATACCTTATTCGTCCTTTACGCTCGTCCGAAGCTTCAAGTCCCGTTTCGTCCAGAAATCTACGTTTGGTCATATTTACCAAATATTAATCATAAGGTTTTTAAGGATTCGATCTTAACCAATTCTTGGCTACAAAAATTTGGGCAGCATCTCCCCTATACATACAACATCCCCGAGATTTTTAACTCGGCCAATCAACAACAACCAAGCCAACAACCATACTAACAATATCTATAAGTGACTCAAAATGCATCCAAACATTAATAATTCCTTTCTACACATTCCGGTGACATTCCCATATATTCAATTCGGTTACATATATCCAAACTAATATCAATGATCGCATACTCAAATAACAATCCAAAACCTTTCAAACATGATTCAAGAATGAAAGTTTTTTTTTCTTTTCGAAAAACAATATGCTTTTACCTTTCTCGAGTCAAATAAAATCTGTAACATATAAAGCTTATAATACAATGCGTAGTAATACATCGGCTTACATAGCCGCTAACATAACCGACATCTTATACCCACGACACTGTCTGAAAAGTCTCTAACACAGAACATGAAACGATAACATAATACTCTAACTCGGCAGCACTCCGAAGAAAATGGAGCTCGCCAATTCTGCAGGAACATCTTTTGCTAATACCTTCGACTACACAGGTGTGCTTGTGCGGTATGAAACGCAAAGAAAGGGGGTTAGTACGGAATATGTACTGAGCATGTAAAGCATGAAATACAATGAGCGGGATCATACTGAAGTAAAGAGCATAGAAAATCATAAGACTTGTCTTTGAAAACATATGTCATGCAATATATATAAAAAATCATATGATCATCGTTTAAACATATAGCGTGTCCCGGCCCTCTAGTGAGGGACTCGGTAAGAAAAATCATATCATCATCATGTAAGCATGCATATACATATATATATATATCGTACCCGGCCCTCTAGTGAGGGACTCGGTGAATAGCGTGTCCCGCCCGCTAGCAGGGACTCGGTATGCCATCCCGGCCGCCATCCCCATCACATCGTCATCATATATATATATATAGCGTGTCCCGCCCTACGAAGTGAGGGACTCGGTGAATAATGCAGTGGAATATGCACGAATGTGTGTCCTAGCCCGGGACTCAGTGAAAGACATATTGAGCTTCGCACGAGCAGAGTAGTGAGAAACTATATGCACATAAATCATTTCAGAGACTCAATGAAGTAATCTACACGAATCGTCATTTGAAAATTAGGACAGTAGTTATATCAAATATTTTTCGGACGTTACTCGGAAACATGTCAAACATCATTAACATATAGAAGAACCATAGGGATCATAGTCATACGTCAAACCAATCCGAGTCCGCCTCGGAAAGTTACGGACCTTATTCACTTTAGGACGTTCTACGAACATATCGAAGCAATCCGAGCCCTTCTGTGAAAGCTACGCTCGTTTGTAGTTACGGAAGCATTTAAGAACAAAACTCTTTTGAAAACAAACTTTTATGCAGCTTTTGAAACTTAGTCATACCAAAAACATAAGAACCATAATTCAACTACATTAAGAATACGGATATCAAGAAACAAATAAGAATCATAGACATGCTCGGATTGCAGGAATAGAGTTACCTCGGGACTCGTGTCATAATTAACTTTTAACTAAGACATGCCAAAGAAAGAAAGGTTGAGCTTTAAATACCTTAGCCGCTTCCTAAGCTAATCCAAACTTACGTCTCGACTTCTCACGATCTACAATAATGTCATTAGATATCAACCATTAGCCATAACACTTAATAATCCAATTCAAAATTAACACTTTGTCTACAAAAATTTTAAGATTTCCCCCTATAACCGACATCCCCGAGAATTTAACTCGGCCAAATCAACAACAACCATACCAACAATCATAATAACAATATCGATAAGTAATTCAAGATGTCCAAACCAACATCTAATCTTACCCGAAACCTTCCAACTCAACGAGAACAATAACAACGCACTTCTTTCTTTCAAGTTCATAAACTATATCAACAATTCCATATGTTAGCAACATCATTTCCATCAATACGAGAAGCTATATTGAAATTACATTATCTTGTAAATCAGCCCACAAACAATTACAACTTCAATTTAGATCATTAAATCTTCATTTTACATCATGGAATTCACAACAACAATAACCAAGATATCAAGTAGGTTTAATTCATTCCATCTACACCAAGGCAGCCCCTATTCGGCTACCACACCATCACCCTCAACTTCATGAAGTTCATCCATTTCTCCACATTACAACATGCTCAAAACGCCCATAATACAACAATCCAAACATGCTAAATAAATTAATTCTTTGCTCCTATAGAACATCACCTATACACGGCCACACACAAAACACCATCATTTCATGAGTTTTATTCATTTCTACATGCCACAACATATGCAAACCATCCATAACATATACAACAAAGGATTAAACCTCACCTCTTCCTCCTAGTTCCTCCCTCGGCTAGTGCTTGTTTTGCAAGAATCAATGCGTCGCTTGTCCCAACAACTATTCCACGTCGACGAGGACCTTCCAATTAGTAGGAAAACATGAAGAAATAACTTTTTTCTTGACAAATTTGAGGACATGTTCGGCCACCCATCCTCTTGGCCGAATGTCCTCTAAGTTCCCTTTCTCTCACTCTTCTTGAATTTTCTTGAGTGAAAATGATGACTTGTGTCTTATTTGATCATCACACACACACACACGCATATATATATATATATATATATATATATATATATATATATATATATATATTCATGGCACTTTTTTTTTTTTTTTTTTCCCTTTTTTTTAGGAGGATTTATAGTGTTTCCACACTTCCCCTCCAGTGTGACTCGAACCCAGGACCTACTGGTCGTGGGTGGAGGTGCTTAACCACTGAGCCATCCCTCACTTGTCATATTCATGGCACTTGGCCGGTTATGTGCAAGTTTTTTTTTTTTTTTTTTTTTCCATTTTCTCCAATTTTCTAGATTTTTCTTTAAGTCACCAAAGATGACTTGTGGTCTTGCATGATCATGAATTATACACACATATTTATATGGCTCCCACAAATGTAGTGTACACATGTGCCATTTCATGGCATGAACATATTGGCCAAGTTAGGTTGGGTCCCACAGCCACTTTGGCCATTTGGCCACTTCATGAAATATTTTGTTTCCACTCTTAGCCCTTAATTTTTCCTTATTCCAAATTTATCCTTAATGCTCCATACTAATAAAAGATGAACATACAACTTATGGGTTCTTAACAAAATCGAAAAAAATATCACCTTGTCCTTAACTTTCCGCCATTAACTCGGAATATCCAAATGTACAAAATGCGAGGTATAACAGTCGTGCCCAATCATGAAAGATATATGTATATGTACCAAAAGAATAATCAATGGCACCTCCGGACAATGGAGTGCTCACAAGTCAGCTACTAGCTCCCATAGATCAAGAGTCTCCTTGCCTACTTGGTGGCATGAACACGGCGTCCAAAGAAACGGACGTCGGTACGAACATTGTCACCCCGAGTATGTAAGGCGAAAATGAAATAAACATAACAATATGGAAATCATAGGTCCCGAGATGAGGATATAACTTGTGTTTTTTACATATGAACGGGCCTCATGTACATACATCATGCATAAGTATATCTTATACATTCTCATAACATGCAAGCATCATCACATCAATCGTACATCATCATATCGTTACACGCGTCCGGTAACCATCCCGCGCGACCCACTAGTGGTGATCATGTCCGCCCTTTCTGCGATGGAATCACTTAGCGACCCGCCTATGAGCGGTGACATGTCCGGCCAATTAGGTGTGGTGGAATCACATTATCACACATACCATGCATTTCATACACTTGTCATCATTAACATTCAATTCATGAACATATCGTGGCTTATCATAATTTTACCATGGTTTAACATCCTTAGTTATATATACATTACGCTTAAGGGCAGCTATGTTTATGTCTGGGTGACATATGGTCGTAAACCACAGATATGCGCGTTATGGAACAACGCATGTCATAGCTCACCTTGGAGGGAATTACAATTTAAGGTGAGTTCATATAAGAAAGAATACCAATGGATCGTGATCATCATTATTGATTTCGTGAGGATATCATATCATGGTCTCTAGAGTCTTTATCGTATTCATAGCGTATTTCTTATCCAGTCTCGCTATCCATGAACTTAGACTCTGCATTTCTAGAAACGTAGAAGGTGCCGAAGGAAAGGAAAATCATGCATAGGATTCATGCCTTGGAAGGAAGGGTAATGCCTCACATACCTTTGTCGTTTAACTACTATATAGCTTGCTCGTCCTCCTTTAACGCCCTCATCTTTACCTTCAAGAAAGTTCATATCGTCGTTAGCTAGGCAATTATAAAATCGTGCCTCTTAAGGCTAAAGAAAATTGGGCAGCGTTTCCTTTGTTTATACTACTTTCTGCCATATTCCATATCAGCTTTCAACACCCATAACAACCATCATAACGTTGCTAACAACAATCGTCATTCATTTATATGATTTGCATTTCATAATTTCACCTAAATTCTCCATATATATTCATGACTTTTGTAAACTCATCATCACGTTCTTTCACATCCAATGCTTATTTCATGTTCTAAATACCACTTATAACATATTCATAACATCATTATATTCATTTTCACGATTCATTGCAACTACTATTTTCAAAATGACTTCATTCATCCATTTATAACCCATTTTTTATACTCTTCCATAATCCATGTTTTCATCTTAGTAATACTCCAAACAATATGTGAAAGAAACTTACCTTTAATGATAGAGGAATGAACCTGGGTGATAATACGCCTTTCTCTCAAAACCCTACTTCACCTTTTCTTGAAATTCCTTGACTTTGATGGCTTTAAGGGGTTTCCT
>NW_026714958.1:0-21620 GCF_029784015.1 Lycium ferocissimum | reverse complement strand
AAAGAAGGGGATTTGACATTTAAAGGATGAGATTTTTAAAAAACTCAACCTTCAGGGTCCGTGGAACCTTTCCCGTGAACTGGTCGTGGTTCATCTCCAACCTAATGGTTTCGTTTGACCTCTAATCCTTATGGAACCTTCTTAGCACTTGTTTATCATTTCATTATGAATCTCGGGGGTGTCGTAACTCTTCTCCACAACATTCTCAAGGCATCATTAACTCAATACTCCTAGTTTGCGTCCAATATACTAACTTATAACTCGATTCCCTTAACTACTTTCTTGCTTCAACTCGGATGCCTTTGGAATCTTAATTAGGACTATCAATTTGTACTTCCTGCTTATCCAACTTCGTATACGTCCTATCCTTCGCGAGCCTACTCGCTTATATACTAAGGGGAATTTTTCGAGGTGTAACAATCATAGCTTACCAAACAACATCATTCTCGGCCACAACAACTACACACATATTTTCATGAATTTCCATCCATTTCTATACATTATAACAACAATCAACATACTACATAAAATTAATTCATCATTTCTACACAAACAACCACTCCATTAGGCCAACACCATGCATATACATACTTCATCAATTTCATTCATTTCCACATACTCTAACATGCACAAATCATCCATAACATATATATATAAAGGAAGATTGAACACATACCTTCTTCACTTAACTCCATTCGGCTAAGCCCACCACTTGCATAACCAATGTTTTTCTTACTTCAACAATTGCTCCATGTTAACAAGGACCTCCAAATTAGCTAGAATATTAGAAGGGAATAATTTTTGTTCGTCAATTTTCCATGGCTTAATTTTGAAGCCATGGCCGAATAACATACTATATTCCCTCTCTTCTTGTTTCTTTCTTTCTCCTCAATTTCTTGAATTAAAGATGACCTCTCATAATATATATATATATATATATATATATATATAGTCTTTAAGAGCATGTGAGGGCACATGCCCTCTCCTCCACTTTTTCTTTTCTAGAATTTTCTTTTCTTTTCTTGAATTTTCTCAAAAATAAAGACCAATACTTAAGTCTTGCCATGCAAGCTTTGGTCCATATATTTATATAATCCCATGGCCCTTTTATCTATTTAATTACCCAATTTGACCCCTTCATGGGCCTTGGCCCAACTGCCACCATTGGCCATTTTCCAAGCCCAACAATTTTTTTTTCTTCCTAGCCCACTTGCGCATTAAAATAGTTTTGGAAAGCGATCTTACCTTCCACATTCCACGACTTCTTCGAAATGTCCGAGCGCACGAAATACGGGCTATAACATCCTCCCCCCCTTTAGAACATTCGTCCTCGAATGTTCAACTGACCTTATGGGCGTTATAATACTATGGGAGGGTTCCGTGTATAGCTGTTCCTTCCTTTATGCCCGTTTCTTATCCTTTACCTCGTTTTCCTTATAATCGAACTCCTTGACCTTTTCATGAGTCCTTGTTCGATATCATGGGTTTTCTAATTTGCTGGACCCACGCATTTCTCTTGTCTTTCTCAGACCATCTCTTTTCTGTTACTGTTCATCTCCACACCTTAACGGAAACCATGTCTGGGTACACAATCTTTACTTAACGATCTAGCGTGGCTACAGACTTCTCTTTCTAATACTTAAGAATGTTGCAACCCCTTTTTCAGGGCTAATATAATATAGTCTCCCCCCCTTTATAAGGGGTTCCTTACATGCCAACAGTCCCTTTTATGAAGTCTTCGTCTATACCTTATTTCTCATCTCTCTTCTCAACTCTACACCGATCATATCGAAAATTTCTTGTCTTAAGTTTTTTTTTGCTTTCCGCCTATATCATCCTTCTATCCACATTTCCATACCGTTCACCTCCTTCCGACACTTTGTTTTCTTTACTTTCCATCTACTCACTCTTTTCCTTTCCTAAGATCATTATACTAGGACTTCCAGTCTCAACCTATAGTAAAACAATACCAGCTTACTTCGCAACACTTGTACCATCTACTCTTGCTTTCACTCAAACTTCGGTACCCTTACTCGATTAATGCCTTCTGTGCCGTAACTTCGGTTGCTGGGATTCACATGTCCACCGATACAATCATATTTGGGATATCCTATACCTTCATATATACATATATATAATTACTATTAACTAGTCCACAAAATACGTCCAAACGCTGTTCAAGCCTATCCTAATTCCCAGGGCTGTGATGCACTTCCTGTCTCTTCACCAAGCAAGTTTGCCTCGTCCTACGCGTCTTCTTATGGTCTCCAACTATCCCATATGCTCTAGTTTCCCTTAGGCTTCCCTAACTTCTCATTTGTCTCTTAAGTCTAAATATATCGAATTTCTCGCATACTTCCCAGGGGGTCACCCATCATAGAATTGCTCCCACCTGAGCACGCTTAACCTCGAAACTTTGGTGAAATCCGGTACCTTAATGCTGATATCATCGCGTCCACTTCCTCGTATGACCTTTATTACATGTTCTGGAGCAAGTCAAAGTCTTACCGATTCTGAAACATTTTCGTAACACGTCCTTTCTTTATAATTACTATTTTGCCCTTTTCAGTTCCGAATGTTCACCTTCCACCTGTGTGTACAACTACTTCTTGTCCTGGGCCTCCAGATTCCCGAGGGTAGTGATCGCACCTTCGTCGTCGTGCCAAATCCATAACCCTTCTTGAAACGTCGCATCTCGTTTATTGTCTGTTTATCGTATTTCCTTTCCGCGCTTCTTCCTCTTAGACGTACCCATTCTGGCAGAACCTCCTTTATTATTCCTACTTATCCAAATCTATACGTCGAGAATATCGATAGCACCTCGCAGAACATACGGCCTTATGACACATTCCAGTCATCCAGTGCTTCCAATTTCAGGTGACAGAATAATTACGTTAGGACTTACCTCCATGGCCCTCCATAGTGTCACTCGCTTTCTTCCATCGTACGTCTGGCTTATGTAGGAAAATCTTATTTCTTATGACTTGGCTCTATCGCACGATCTTAGAACAGAAGGAAGGTCAACAATTCCTAGATGCCCCGCAGCCTCCTGTTTATAAATGTGGCCGGCTTCACACTCATAAACAGGACTCTACCGGACACGACTTTGCACAACCCTTAGACCGACCTGCTCTGATACCACTTTGTCACACCCCGACTTTACTAGGGTGTGATGGGCACCCGACCCCATCTTCGGAGCCGAGCGAACCCGCTAACTCTTATTACACATATGAACTTATGAATTAGTAAGAAATGAAAACATAGAATTTTTTTTTTCCATAAATAGAATCTGACATCATATAAGACTCGTGACACAAAACATAATAACATATCGGCTGCTGGAGCCGCTTACACATGACAACCCAATACCCACGACTCTGTCTGCAAAGTCTCTAACTCCGAACAAATCATCATGGCACATATACTCTGACTCGGCAGCACTCCAGGACAAGTGGAGCCTACCAACTCCGCTGGGCATCTTCTATGCTAGTTTCAGCTCATCTGGGTACACCTGCGCGGCATGAAACGCAGCCCCCGAAGAAGAGGGGTCAGTACGAGCTATGTACTGAGCATGTAAGGCGTGAATAGTAACATAGTAAGAAAAGAACATATGAATATCAACTGTATGGAAATATAGAGCATATTATAAGATCAAGAGATAACCTGTACATGTGAATGCCTCTGGAGGCGGATACCATGCATGCTTATCTTTTCCTTGAAAAACATTTCTTTTCATATATATAGAAAATAGAGCACGTAGTATTGCCGAGGCGTCGGCAGCCGATCCATTTAACCATAATATATATATATCCGGCGTCCGGGTATCCCGCGTCCGGGATGATATCAAGTCAAATACGGCTACATGTACCGTGTATAACCCAGCGTCTATAACGCTCTGCCCTGCTCCCATCTTCCCCATATACATATATATACATATATCATAGCATAGCATGCAGGGGAGCCCAAAGAAAAGCTATGACTCTATCGGAGTGACGTAAGGTCGATAACCTCCTACCGCAATATGGAATAATCATGGGCGCTTTGTCTCACCTTGAAGGAACAATTTATATAAGGGGAGACTATCAATGGAGAATAACTTCATGGAAAAAAAAAACATATAACAGAATAATAAGGCATCATTTCGTTTACTTTAAAACTTTTGAAAATAGTCATTACCCAAAATAGCTTAACATTTCATATCGTCATATTCGTAGTAAGAACATATCCTTGACATATTCGTCATATACTTTTTCTCATATCTGGCATCATCATTATCATCATAGAACCATAGTCGTCGTTTTAGTCATTAAGACTTTCAATATTGTAAAACTTGGTTTTTGGAGAAAAATGAATATTTGGGAAAACATTTGTAAAATTTTGGGAAGGAAAATGATGCCTTGGGGTCAATGGTTTAGTTAGAACAGCTATTGTTTGGTAGTCGGAATGATAACCAAGAACTCCCAGTAAATATAGTACGGAAATAAGCCTAATGGGACAATAGGAGGGAATTCGGGAATAGTGGGCCCACCTAGGGTCAAATGAGGCGGCGTACACAATTTACGTATAATACATTTCATGACATGACTTATGAGAGTTTCAGGGTAAACGGATCCTATTCATGCAAGTTCTAGGTATTTAGACAATTCTTTCAACTATTCATAAGCATTTAATTCAATTCTACTTAATGAATAGTAGTCAAATTCAAGCTCGGATTTCTAGAATTAGAGTGGTCCCCGAGACACGTATTCAAGCCTATTACATCTAAGACATGCCAAGGAAGGAAGAGTGAAGCCTTACATACCTTTTTCCGCTTCTTACGCTCCTCCAAATTCAAGTTCCAACTTCTCCAAAATCTACATTTGGTCACATTTACCAAACATTAATTAGAGCATTTAGAAGTTCAACCTTGACTTCACATTTGTCTACAGAAATTTTAGCAGCATTTCCCCTGTAAATGCGCCATCCCCGAGATTCCAACTCGGCCAATTTTAATCAACAACAATCCGGGAATTTAACCCGGCCAAACTATCAACAACAATTCCAACAATCTTACCAACAACATTCCATTTTTATTCAATTCAATTCATACACTACTTCATCCCTAACCATGAAGTCCTCATTATTCATCATATAGTCTATCACAACAACAATTAAAATACTAAATGAAATTAGTTCTTCACTTCCACACAATACACACCTACATGGCTACAACTTCCACAACAATACCATAACAATTGCAACTTCCTTTCAAGCCACTAAACCTTCACTTTCATCATAGGTTCCATAACAACATCAACTAGGATATCAAATAAAGTCAATTCATCATAGCTTACCAAACAACATCATTCTCGGCCACAACAACTACACACATATTTTCATGAATTTCCATCCATTTCTATACATTATAACAACAATCAACATACTACATAAAATTAATTCATCATTTCTACACAAACAACTACTCCATTCGGCCAACACCATGCATATACATACTTCATCAATTTCATTCATTTCCACATACTCTAACATGCACAAATCATCCATAACATATATATAAAGGAAGATTGAACACATACCTTCTTCACTTAACTCCATTCGGCTAAGCCCACCACTTGCATAACCAATGTTTTTCTTACTTCAACAATTGCTCCATGTTAACAAGGACCTCCAAATTAGCTAGAATATTAGAAGGGAATAATTTTTGTTCGTCAATTTTCCATGGCTTAATTTTTGAAGCCATGACCGAATAGCATACTATATTCTCTCTTCCGTTTTCTTTCTTTCTCCTCAATTTCTTGAATTAAAGATGACCTCTCATATATATATATAATATATATATATATATATATAGTCTTTAAGAGCATGTGAGGGGCACATGCCCTCTCCTCCACTTTTTCTTTTCTAGAATTTTCTTTTCTTTTCTTGAATTTTCTCAAAAATAAAGACCAATACTTAAGTCTTGCCATGCAAGCTTTGGTCCATATATTTATATAATCCCATGGCCCTTTTATCTATTTAATTACCCAATTTGACCCCTTCATGGGCCTTGGCCCAACCGGCCACCATTGGCCATTTTCCAAGCCCAACAATTTTTTTTTCTTCCTAGCCCACTTGCGCATTAAAATAGTTTTGGAAAGCGATCTTACCTTCCACATTCCACGACTTCTTCGAAATGTCCGAGCGCACGAAATACGGGCTATAACATGTTGGAACTTGAGAACTTTCCTAATCTCGGCAGAAGAGGAGAGAGAAGTTGTTTTGTATTTTATTTTTGTTTTTTGATTTCCCCGGACCATTTTAACAAGTATATCATGCGTAAAAGAAATAAATAATGCCATTTAAAAGTTATAAACTAAGTCTTATATTCATAAATATGCGGAATATGTGCAACCACCCAAAGCCTAGTGTCACAAGTACAAGAACTACTATGATAGAAAATACCAGCCTAGAAAGTCATCTGAATACACTGTCTGAATAGAAGAAAAGACAGAATAATGTAAAAGAGAGAGAGAATTCGGCCTGAATTATCCAAGACAGACTCCTTAACGATTAGTGAAGCCTCGAGCTACATTAGTGGTAGGAACCAAATCTTTGCACAAAAGGTGCAGCAAGTGTAGAGTGGGTACAATAAATCAACGTGTACTCGGTCGCATTGTTAATCGACCCTAAACTAAAATGGTGGTGAGGGTTGGTCTTCCGAATACTACTTCCACACTTAACCGTGGCTAGTCCAACATGAGAAAAATATAAGCCAAGAAGTCTAAGTATGAGAATCCTCCAAGTTCACAAATATTCAAATAGTCACTTAAGCAGGATAAGTAAATTACAATCAACAACTCAAGTAAGTCACTCAACAATGAATCCATGAAATGAAATGTTATGCAAATGCAATGCAATGCAAGGGCTTCCATCACCAAAGATACTTACGCTCAAATACTATGAATCGTGACCCATGGGGGACTTGTGAGGTCCATATACCAATCGAAATATGTTCCGTTTGGATTCCTAGCCTCTTTAGGCTTCCAAATCATCATACTCAGCCCATATGCTCACATTACCTGTCACTAGCCAATTTGACTAATAGCATCAGCATCACTCCGTCTGAAACCATTTTCCCTCGAGCTTTACATATGTATCCTCAAACATGGATGAGATACCATATAAATCATGAATATGACATGCACAACAATAAACAATCAAGCTAAACAATAAACACTCAATATTTAGCTCTTTTTCTACTTTTAAATGAGTTTTTAGGATTGATGAGAACACAAAATCACAAATAAGACAGGTAATAAGCATAGAAGCAATAAAAAAGGGACCTTATATCCCAATCGCAATCATAAAATAGTATATGCTATTATCTAATGCCAAAAGCATGGCATTAAGATCGGACTATGCAATAGAATTTACACAAATACCCATAGAAATTACACAAATACCCATATCATGGCACCCGTACCTGATACAAGTGCTCGTCACCTCACAAGTATCGAGTCCCCCTTAGGTACCCCATTAATCCCTCTTTATTATTCAACTTTAAACCAACCGCGACATTATAAATAATGTCAAGAAAGGTCTTAACTTGCCTGATTTGAAGTCCAAAGCTCAAACGATCACCATAAGGCCTTACCCCTCTTCAAAGCCTCCGAACGATCCCAAACTATTCAAATATGTAATCTATGTAAGCATATGAGTCCGTAGACACCATATTTCTATATGATGGTTTCGGACCCAAAAAGTCACCCAAAAAGGCAATTCCGAGCCCGGAAGGGAAAAACTATAATTCCACCCCAAAATCAGGCTCAATTTAGTCAAAATAGTACTCTACAAGTTTAAAAGAATCCAATGATACTCATTTTACTATAATTTAATTTGGAACCCAAAAGGTAACGCCGAGCCCCAAGGGCAAAACAGGAATTTTATTTGAAAAATAATTTACCCATATTTTATATAGTCTAGATCCAAAATATCACCTAATTTCATCAATGAATCGATCCCCAAATTGAGAGTTTTCATTCTCTTATCCTTAGGGCTCAAAACCCCAACTTCTACAACCCAAACATGGATAAAAACGATAACCAAAGTAAATAATAATGGGGACATACCAATATAAAGGTTAGATACTTACCCCCTCATTGAGACGAGAACAACGCGACATAAATCACCTCAAATGGAGCTAGAACTCAAAATATGCTCAAAATACTAAATATTTCATATATGTCCAATTTATACACTGTCCGGGCATTTGTTTTACACCAGAAACCAAAGAACAACAATTTTTAGGAAATTGGAAATATCTCCTTCATATGATGACGAAATGTGACGATTCTTGTTGCTATACTTACAAAATTACGATACAGATCTAACAGATCAATCGAAATACAAATCAAAACTCGTTTGCTCAATATGGTACCCTTTATGCTCAAAACGATATCGAAACAAAAAACAAACGCCATAAACCCAAAGCCATCCGAAACTCATTGGAACCTAACCAAAATTTGTGAACAAGTCCAAAATGATCACACAAACCTGTTCGAACTCTCAAAACACTAAAAAGGGGTCGTATGGACCCGATGTTGACCGTGGTCAACTCTAAATCATCTCCAAAGCTACTTTCTCAACCAATTACCTAAATCACACTCGAACCTCTTAGAAACCTAACCAACAACTTGACTAAGTGATAAATTGCATTTCGAACCTAATGGAATCGACGAAACTTCAAAAATGACTCATTGACCCCCTATGTTGACTTTAGTCAACCATTTTCATTTCTTAACTTAAGGATTTCAAAAATATCTTTTTCCTTTTCCAAAACTCACCCAAAAGCCTCTGGAATCGTGCCACTCATCCTGAAAATTCATAAAAAATGAAGCTAATGGAACCATCAAATTTCCAATCCGGGTTTTATTTCTTCCCGTGACCATGTTTTCACAATAAATATGCATATTAAATACTAAAACGGACTTAATTCTAAAAAACCAACCAACCAAACTATAAAATTAGTTCCGTCAATTTCTATAGGTCATAAATAATATTACGAATCTAAAGAAATATTCAAGTTGCCAATTAGAGCATGTTTTCCCAAAAAGAACAATTAATCTGAATAATTAAATATCGGGATTTCCAAATTGAACCTTCTCCCAAAGTGAACCAAATAATATCCGTTTGACTTTAAATTTTGCAAGCATATTAATATAATAATTACAGAGCTTATGGAATAGACGACATGCAAAACAGAGCATTGATTCTCAAAACGACCGATCGAGTCGTTACAACCATAAAAGAACCTTACTACAACTAAAGAACTAGAAGGGATAAATCTTTATAAGCTCGGGTTCTTTGTTGTTTGGAATAGTTTGCTCTTCTCAAGATGAAGGTGTTGGCTATGCTCACACTTCACTTGTCGTTAGAGTTTTGGTGGTTGTGGATTCCAATCTGCAATGCTTGATATATGGTAGTTGGTTGCCGCTTTTGATTCTTGAATCCTTGAAGATTTTGGTTTCATTAATTGTATCCAAAACCAAACCTTGTAAAACTCTAAACTTCAATTCTTTCTTTGTATGTGTGTCGTCTTCCTTTTCCTACTTGATTGCTTATTTCCATGCTATTCAACTTATGCTATATTGTATAATATTACCATTACTAAAAACCTTCTCTTCATTGAATAGGAATCTGTCAATATTCCGCCTCCTCTAAGTCGGTCAAGGAACAATTTCTACTCTAGTTGCATAAGGACCAGCTCCTTCGAGCAGTTCTTTGTTGCATGTCACGATTGCTTCACTAAGCCCTTTGGAGATGTTGATTGGATTTCTTGTTTTTCAGATGATTTTCCTCCTTATCTCTCCAGTTGATTGCCTTAGGTATATTGTTTGTCAAATCATCAAAACTTAAATATATCAATCATAATTATTGAGCCAGTAGCTACTCAACGATTTCCCCCTTTTTTATGATGACGAACACATAGCAGCTTCATACATATCTTCAAAATAATAATGCTTCCAGCTTACTTTATCTTCATATCTGAAGCAACAACAACATACCCAATGTATTCTCACAAGTGGGGTCTGGGGAGGTTAGGATATACGCAGACCTTACCTCTACCTTTGTGGGGTAGGGAGGCTATTTCCAATTTGCCCTTGTCTTAGATCCGGAGCAGCTTCAAATAATCTTCATGAGTCCAACTTACTTGATCTTCAGTTCTAGCTCAACTTCTTCCCTCTTAAGCATTACTTCTATGTTGAAAATCTTCCCTATTAGAACCAGCTCCATGTTATTCTAACACAACAACTTTATATTGATACACTAAGGCCCACTACATGAGGTTTGTAAGCTTTCACCCTCGAGTTCAATATGGTGTGTAACATGGCTGAGTCGGTTAAGTCTAAATAAGAGGGATTAATTAGAATTCAAGGTCTTTTACCTTCCATTTAATGCAGTTTGCTTGATGACTAGGTTGCAGAACTTAGCAAGTATGATGGTTTGCTTGAACTACTCAGAACTTACCCTCTACTCATTGCAACCTGATAGGTAGCTGGGTATATAGAACCTATAATGATGATATGTTTTCCTTTGATGTGTTAAGGACTAGAGTCTTCAGCTCAGGACATGTATTTTCTCCATCCTTATTTCTCCAAAAAATTTTTTTTTCATCTAGTGCCTTCTAATAAGACTGTTCTTTCATACAGAAGAACAATTTATTTACAATGGGTATATCCTAAGTGGCAACTGTGTATGTATATAATAATGTATGAGCAGTTTTAAATGATTAGACATTCTTTAATCTTCTATGGTGGTGATATGTCTGTGCATGTGTCACGACCCAACCGGAGGGCCATGACGGCCACTCAGATACCGAGCACCATAAGACATACATGCATCTTCTAGTCATATCTGAGTGGGCCATGATGCTAACTCATAAATATCATAAGCTGAGAGGGTCATAAGCCCAAAAGATAAATATTCGTACATAATCAAACTGAACCCCAAATGTACAAGCCGACATGGCTACCAAAGGTAATAATACAACAGAGGAGAACCAAGATGGCCATAGAACATCTAATTATGCATATCTGTATACGAGCCTCTACTGGAGTGCATAACATAATAAGGATGAGATGGAACCACTCCATGCCCAAATGTACACAAAAGAATCATACCAAACTGAATTGCAACTCCAGAACAAGTGGAGTGCTCTTGTACAAGCACAGGGAATATAGCCTAAGGGTCTAAACTGTCTCCCTGTCTATCTGCGGGCATGAATACAGCATCCACAAGCAAACAGACGTCAGTACGGACAAAGTGCTGAGTATGTAAGGCATGAGAGTAACATAAGAGAGACATAAGAGAAACATAGGGTAAATGAATGCAATGTGTACATCTAAACTGCTTCTGAAAGTCAATGATATGCATAAATATTGTGCATGAATGCATGAGGTCATACATACATATATGCGTATATAACGCCTGTCAAGTCACTGTGGGCATCCCATCGTATCGTATCGACCTCTGTGGGCATCATTATCATCATCATCATCATCATAATCTTTATCATTATGTGACCAGTTGATCAGGTGGCAGTGCGTATATAACATCGCCACCTTCTCCATACCCCATATATATATATATATATATATATTCTTCCACAAGCTTGTTTAGCTCACATTTGACCCAAATGGACCATTGACATACTTTCCGAGGTGTTTAGATTTGATTTGGCAACTTTTTGTGAAATTTGGGCTTAAAGCGAAAAAGAGTTGACTCAAAGTCAAACAACTCTCTTCTCTCTGCATGCAAACCCTAAAAGAGATTCAACCCTAATTCTATTATGGCCCCGACGGCCAGCTACCATTGGTGGCTGGTTCTTTACCCTCCATTACTCAATACCCACCTTTACCTTCCAATCCTTCTACTAGCATAGCCATTACCATTGATGATTCAGATGTGAAAACCCTAAGATATACTGACGTTCTTAAACCTAACTATGCAACCATACAGATGCCAATATATGATGTAGAACTAATACAAATAAAACATGTGGATATTGTTGATGGGATTCATGTGATTAAATGGACGGAGGAAGAGGTCCTATGCGTGAACAAGATTGAAAAGCTCTCGTACCCAGTGATAGGAAAATTTTCTTATAATTTGCCTGACTTGGAGGATCTGAGAATCCAGATTCCTAAACAATGTGGCATTAAGGGAGATTGTAAGATTGGTTTTTTCAAGCATAGACATATTCTTACGAGATTGGAGAACCTAGAAGATTTCCTTACAATGACTTCAAAGGCTTCTTATTATATTAAGTGTAAGGATGGTTACTCTTACCAAATGCGTACGTTAATTTATAATCCCATGTTCAAAATTGATGAGGAGATAACTAGGGCTATAGCTTGGATTTCCTTTCCGTATTTGTTGCCTACATATTATGTAAAGGAGGATCTTTTTTCTTTAGCTTCAGCAGTAGGCCAACCAATGCAGTTGGACATGGAAACCATTAACAAAACTAGACCTAGTTGTGCTAGGGTTAAAGTATTAGTTAATCTTGTTGCTAATCTATAAAGCTGAGCAAGTTAGACAGGTGGATGTTAAGATACAATATGATGTATTGCCAAAGTATTGTAAGAATACAAACTTCAAGGCTATGATGAGATTGGTTATAGAATTTCGCATCCAGAACTGAGATCAGAGGCTGTTGAGACTTCTAAAAATGAGGTTGTGAATGATGCTACTAAGAAGAAAGAGGAGGGGGTGAAGAAGGTTGTTCCACAGATGGTGAAACAACCTTCTATAGGTTTGAACTATAGGAAGTTCCCTACTAAAATTCTTGCTAGTAGACTGGTGGTGGGAAATCCTAGAATTTTTAATGTGGTTGCATGTCACGGCCCGACAAGAGGGCCATGACGGGTACCCGGAGCTGACTACTGAGCACCACTCATTATGTCAATCATCATACTCATCCTGGACACATATAATCTGTAAGACAACACATGCATATATATATATATATATATATATATATATATATATATATATAGGCCCTCACGGCTACAAAACGATATACAAATGTACAATGTTGTCATCATGGGACACCTACCACCCACATATACTCATCTACGAGCCTCTACTAAAGTACTGTGACATAAGGACGGGACAGGATTGTAACACCCCGTATCTTTGACCTAAGCTTTAACCATGATCCTAGACTCGAAAAAAAATCAGATAAAGAATGTGGGAATTGATATTTTTCCGTTCAGTCGTGATATGGTGGTTTACGCCCATGAACAGTGGTCGTATTCCAATTTACGCCCATGAACAAGTGCCGTAAACTAAAACCAAGAATTTCGAACATTCGGAATTTGACATTTTGAGGTCATATGGTTAAATACGGACCGTATTTCACTTTACGGCCCGTATTTCAAAACGTGTTTGGAATTTGGGAAAACTTCCTTGATGAAAGTTGTAGATCATTCAAATACCTTTCCAACGGTATCTTACGGGGTCAAACGGACATCTGTGCAAGAAGTTATGGCCATTTTATGAACGAGAGGCAAGAAGCTGTCCATATTTCAAAATACGGCAGCGATTTCAAAATACGGCCCGTATTTTGACGCCGTATTTTGAAATACGGCCAGTATTTAACTGGGCCGAAAAATTTATTTTTCCAGAACAGTATATATTCGTCCATATCAGTTCTAATCATTATTTTTCATTCCTTCAAGCCCTAGAATGACCTCCTACCCTCTCCCATCATCAAGAACACCAAGGTAAGCCTACTCTAATTATTCCAAGTTAATTCTAATACATATCCTTGTAATCTAAACAAGGAAATCATCATTCCTAAAACTAGGGTTTTCAAGAAAACCCATCTCAAGGTTCAAGAATTCAAGATTTTCGAAATCCTCTTCAAAGCTCAAGTCTTTAATTCAAGTTTTGGAGCGACTAAGGTATGTAGAGTTACTATCTACGTGTGGGAACATCATTGTTCTTCCCCACGCCTCAAAATCCATAAAATTATGATTTCAATACAAAACTAGGGTTTCAATACCATGCTCATGATAACCCTAGGTCCATGTCCATGATTATATTATGTATGAATTGTTATAATTCCATCATTGTGTTCTTAATATTTCTTTATGATTATTGAGAATCCGTCCGTAATCTATGAAAATCCATATCTTGTATTCCATGGGTTCTTGCATGCATGTTTTTGAATAAAAATGCTTATTTCATGAATATCCTATATGTCTACAAGTTTTTATGCAATTGTACTTTATAACTATGTCCATACCATGACTCAAGATACATACATGCTAAATACAAGTTATATTATGAAACCATATTTACAAGTTAATTCACGAAAATCATGGGCTTCTTAGCCAACTATATTATGTTAATGTTTTGGGAGTTGCACAAATTACCGAGAAGGCTCAGATAGCCTGAAACTACGTAGCCACCGTAGGACAAGGATCGCTCCGCCCGGATAAGACGATACCTTAATTTTACACTGAATGGATCCATCAGGCACGATACCACCTCATACCCTGGCAAGGTATGGGACTCTGCTGGTCCGGCGAGGTACCAGACTCCACGTACCCACGTGGTGATTTACTACCTTATACTCTGGCAAGGTATGAGGGCTCTGCTGGTCCCGGCGAGGTACCAGACTCCACGTACCCACGTGGTGATATCACATGTCGGTTTATGAAATGCTCTCCCTACTTATCATGTTTTACTTATGTTATATATATATGTACTCATGCTCATGCTCATGTTCATGTCCAGGTTTTCAGTTTCAGCTCTTATCATGTTATTTCATGTCTCATGTTATTTCATTCAGTTGCTTTACATACCAGTACATTCAATGTGCTGACGTCCCCTTTTATTGCCCGGGGGCCTGCATTTCACGATGCAGGTACGTATTTACAGGACGCCGCATCTGCTCAGTAGGATTTGCTCGTATCAGCCTATTGGTGAGCCCCATCTCATTCGGGGTTTAGTCAGTTATCTTTATTTTACTAGTCATGCATTTATAGGTATGCTAGGGGCCTTGTCCCGTAAGTACGTTTTTCAGGTCAAGATTCATGATTAGAGGTTTCATAGACTAGTCGGTTTAGTTATGTTAGACATGCAAGGTGTTTAGCTTGACTTTGGCTCATTCATGTTATTTCCGCACTCATGTTTAAACAAGTATTTTTATTAAGTATTATGACTTACTACGTTTTATAAAGGCTCATTATGCATTCACGTTATATTCCGCTCATGTATGCCTCATGATGATTTAGCAAGCCATGTGGTTCGCTCGGTCACATGCGATATGGCACCGAGTGCCGTGTTTCGCCCAGGCCATGGTTCGGAGCGTGACAAAACTTGGTATCAGAGCCTAGGTTCAAGTGTCCTGAGGAGTCTATGAAACCGTGTCTAGTGGGGTCACTTTTATATGTGTGTGCGCGCCACACATATAAACAACACCACCAAGACATTTAAGATTGTCTCACTTCTTTCAACTCTAGATCGTGAAATAGAGCTGTGTTCTCAGAAATCACTCGAACTCGTGCATTGTTCCCCATTCTACCAAATACGCCTTGTCTCAGCGAATGAGGAAGATGTGAATCTAATCGTTATCGATGTGTTGCTTTCCGATGGAGGCATCAGGAATTATTCTAACTCGTGCCATGAAGCTTAGGGCAGTAAGTAACATTCTCTTTCCATCGAATTCTAAACGTATCGAATGCGTAAGCGACGAGAAGGAAAAATTCGAGACCCAAGACTTAACAAATAGTGCATGGTGTGTTTATCGGGTGATAGTGCCATTTGAAAGGCAAGTTTCGATATGGTAGTACACATAGGTTATATACCTTACGAATAATTTTATTTGGATTATCCGACCATGGAGCTACACAAAGATAAGGATGATAGTTCGGATTTAAGACCCTACATGTAACATGTTATGAAATTAGGCCGCAACAATCATAAATTGTCCACGGTAGTTTTGAGCAGGAAATAGCCTAAGAGCCAACCACCTGTAATACTAGAAAGTCTTGATTTTTTTTTAAGGATATATATATATTTTTGCCATATGATCTATGTACATGACTAGGAAGGGACTGATGCCATAAGAAAACCATGAGTAGATGATATTGAATTTTTTTTTGTGGGGTTAGTTCTAAATTATTTAAGCTTATCCAGATCAGACCTAGAGAGTATGATGTTAGTAAGTTACTACAAGAAGCAAATATTACTATGAGATAAAAAGATATGACAGTTCCCTTTTAGGGTTATGTTATTAAGTATTTATCCCTGATGTGTATAGTATGATATAATTTTGAAAGTGTATAGGGAGTTTGGGGTTAGTTATTCCAATTCCTTGTTTGAGACAGATGAAATTTCCCTAAGTGTGACCCATGTCCATAATTTAGAAAAGATAGTATACAACCCCAGAATAGAGTCAGATAAGGAAGAAAAGTTAGAAATAACCTTATGCTTCACTTTAGTACTCAGAGAAGAATTAGAGAATATGATGCTAGCAAGTGGTTAACAGAAGCATAGTGAGTAAGTTTGAATGGACACGATGAATTAGAAATTTCAGCGAGTTAGTAGAAGTACGATTGAAGCTACTTAGTCAAGTTAGCACTACTAAGGTAACCGTCTAAATACACCGAAGGCGTGTTAGAACCCAAAGGGTTTAAGTTAAATTCGAGGTATAGACATGGGTGAAAGAAGAAAATCATCTAAGCAGTAAGAGAGTGAGCTGCAGAAAAAAAAAAAAGAGCCTTTAAGTGCTATCAGAAAATAGTTTCCCCCAAGACTGACAAAGCTAGTATGTTAGTCATGTACATTAGAAACCCATTCATTTAAGTAATCCAGTTCTCCCGGTATTGCTTGAAGTAAGCCAAAGAAATAAGTTGTCAGTATGTTAGAGGAACTTAGCAGAATCACTAGATGACCACTTATCACTGACTCAAGGGATCCACAGGCTTTAAACATTAGCTTTTGAACTAAGGGGGAGATCATGCGATAAAGTGCCGATATAGATTATGTGTTTCGTAAATTGATGGGTGTTAAGGATATTATGTCAGAAGATCACAGTTTCATGTTGCTAAGATCAAGTGTGTGGAATTCGTCTTTTGTCATGTCGCTGAGATCAAGTTTTAGGGCGAATAAAAGGTTTAAGAGTGTAACGTTTCCAATTTCAGAATAATTCATGCACTATGTAGTACCAATGCCCAAACGTACTCTACACATGCATAGCATACCTATATCATGCCCATGTTAGAGCTTTACACTCTACGTTTAAGGTATAAGAAATAAGACTCCATACAATAGCAAGCTATGCAAGGGAATGTTCTTTCATGTTTCTCAGATCAGGTTGTACTCATGACCAAGATTAAAGACCGCATTCATGTCTCATGTATCTATCGTGCTTTTATACCCATGACCACGTTCTAGCTTCTAAGTGCTTTCCAAATATGATGTTGATTTTGATAATGATTGAGGAGAAGGTAACACAATAGTTTAAAGACTAAAAAAAAAAATGCCTTAGGTAAATGATTTATTTCAACTCCAAAGATATGCTACCTACGTTCTCACGTACTTGTGCCCACGACCGACTTCTTTAAGCATCCACATATAGAAATAGCATAATAAAGGAGTTGGTAGGTAACGATAAGGGTAAGTCAAGATGGATGTCCTACCCACGATTCTACGTAACTCATGCTTATGTTCCTCTGGTTACTTGTTTTAAAGCGGCTCGTAGCTTAGCACAAAGGATGCCATTTTCTTTTCCGAAGTACTTATGCCCTGTTTAAGTTCAAGATGACTTCCTACTTACGCCTTAGTCTTACTTCAATACTCATGAACTCAAGTCCATACGCCATGGTATGTAGGTACTCATATAAACGCTATATTTTTCATGGTCCCATGCCCCATGTCATGCTATTCACGTTTCATGCCGTATGAATAATGTTCCCATGCACGCATGTTCCACGTTACGTCCTCCATGTACAATGCACCATGTCATGTCTGTCTCTAAGGCAACGTACCTCATGAATAGTACCAATAATTCCTTTTCTCTTAGTCCTCTATAATTCGCTTATGAGAATGAGCAAGATGAGCTAAGGTATTCGTAATCATGATTAACAGCTAACAAGATAATTAGAAGTAAGGTGCATTCCTATATTCATAGATATCTTTAATGTACCCTATGGTACTTATCTCGGGAGTATTCTACTCAGATTCGACGTATTCATGTCATGCCTATGCTAGAGATTTATGAGCACCTATGTTAGGATCATATTCTTGTTATACGACTCAAGTCTCGTCGCATTCACATTGAGTTGCGCTTACATTTAAAGCCTAAGTCATACTCCTATCTCATATTATCATGGTGACATACGAACGTCTGTGATTAAGTCTCTAAGTATCCAAATCCTACCCGCGGTTAGTATTCAACCCTCATGTTATAATCATCATGTTTTCGATATTCAGATATGATGTTACGATATCCATGTTTACATGTATTCGTATCTCATGACAGTTTAGCACTCATGTATTCATGACATCCAATCTTCGTGTATTTATGTCCCACGTTATGCATCTCACGGCCAGGTAATCATGTCATGTTCGTGCCTATTTCCAGTACTCATGTCATTCGTGCCTATGCATTTCTTCCAAACCCTATGTATAATAATCACGTAATCATTCAGCCAATATCCGTGTGTTCAAGCCAGCTCAGTATTTATGTTAGATACATTCAAGATTCAGTAATTACGTTATGTCACATCATGCGTATTAAGATACCGTGTAAGTTGTGTGTTGGTACTTTAGTTAGTTGTCAGGCGTCTGAGAAATGTCGTGAGGGTCCGAATTATGAAGGAAGTCCCATATAAATTTTATAGATTCCGAGTTAGTAGCGTTTCTTAACCACTAGTCATAAATCGAGGACAAATGTTTCATGATTCTCATTCATGTAGGCGCTACTCGGTTCATGTTCCCCATGTACATGTTTCTATGTAATCACGTATTCAGTTCTCATGATTCATGACCATGTCAAGCTCTTACGTTTTACATCACGTTTCTTTCATGTTCATGTATTCAAGCCATGTCCAGCCATGTTCTTAACCATGACCCATCATTCGAGGACGAATGATCCCAAGGGGGAGATATTGTAACACCCCGTATCTTTGACCTAAGCTTTAACCATGATCCTAGACTCGAAAAAAAATCAGATAAAGAATGTGGGAATTGATATTTTTCCGTTCAGTCGTGATATGGTGGTTTACGCCCATGAACAAAGTGGTCGTATTCCAATTTACGCCCATGAACGGTGGCGTAAACTAAAACCAAGAATTTACGAACATTCTGGAATTTGACATTTTGAGGTCATATGGTTAAATACGGACTGTATTTCACTTTACGGCCCGTATTTCAAAACGTGTTTGGAATTTGGGAAAACTTCCTTGATGAAAGTTGTAGATCATTCAAATACCTTTCCAACGGTATCTTACGGGGGTCAAACGGACATCTGTGCAAGAAGTTATGGCCATTTTACTGAACAGAGGCAGTGCTGTCCATATTTCAAAATACGGCCAGTATTTCAAAATACGGCCCGTATTTTGACGCCGTATTTTGAAATACGGCCAGTATTTAACTGGGCCGAAAAATTTATTTTTCCAGAACAGTATATATTCGTCCATATCGTTCTAATCATTATTTTTCATTCCTTCAAGCCTAGAATGACCTCCTACCCTCTCCCATCATCAAGAACACCAAGGTAAGCCTACTCTAATTATTCCAAGTTAATTCTAATACATATCCTTGTAATCTAAACAAGGAAATCATCATTCCTAAAACTAGGGTTTTCAAGAAAACCCATCTCAAGGTTCAAGAATTCAAGATTTTGGAAATCCTCTTCAAAGCTCAAGTCTTTAATTCAAGTTTTGGAGCGACTAAGGTATGTAGAGTTACTATCTACGTGTGGGAACATCATTGTTCTTCCCCACGCCTCAAAATCCATAAAATTATGATTTCAATACAAAACTAGGGTTTCAATACCATGCTCATGATAACCTGTTATAGCCCCCATTTTGTACGTTTGAAAATTTCAAGGTTGCCGCGGAAAGTCAAGGGCGAGACGACTTCCAAAAATTATTTGCACGTGTACGTCGTTATAAAATTATTTTTGACGATTATTAGCATGGAAATATTTGGAAAGGTCAAGGGTAAAAGAGAAATTTGCAAAATGGCCAATGGAAATAATGTGGAAGGTTAGGGGCAAAATCGTAATATTGAGAAAAGTCGAAGGGCAAAAATGGAAAATTTGGAAAATGGCATTTTGGTAATTTTGTGGAAAGACGAGGGACAAAACGGTAATTTTACAAACTCTAGAAAAAAATTCAAGAAAGGAGGAAATCAAGAGAATTCTAGAAAAAGGAAAATAAAGAAAAAAAAGAAGGGAAATTTCTAGAGAGGGGCATGTGCCCCTCACATGACCCTTAATGTATATATATATATATGTGTGGGTGCTTGTCATCTTTTCATGAAGAGAGGAAAAGAAAGAAAGAAAGAAGTGAAGAAAAGAAAGAAAAAAGGGGGCTGGCCGAAACCAGCCCCTCCAACTTGGTCTTGATTAATTCGTTGCTTCATGTTTTCTTACTAATTAGAAGGCCCTCGTCGACGTGGAGTGATTGTTGAGAGAAGAAGACTAATGGTTTGGCAAGAAACAATGCTAGCCGTGTAGTGGAGGTTGAAGGAACAAAGGTAAGGGTTCATCTTTCTTTGTATGTTGTGAATGATTTGGACGTATTGCATGACGTAGAAATGAGTGGAAATCATAGAAATATGGAAATTATGCATGATGAAGTTGTAGCCGTGTGGTGGTAGTATTGATTGAATATGTGTTGTATTAAATAAGTATGATGAATCAATTTATTTAGCATGTTTGTGTGTTGTGCAATGCGTAGAAAAATGAATGAAACTCATGAGATTATATATGTTGATGTTGTGGCCGTATGGGCTGATTTGGTATGGCAAGGAATGGGCAAATTTTATTTAGTATTTTTGGCCATCGTTGTTGAGAATTATATGGTGTGAATGAAAGTTAAATGACTTATGTTGAGGTTGTAATTATATGAGCCGTTTGGGAGCTAATGTGATTATAATAGGTCTTCTTGAATTTATGGAAAATAACGTTGGTAATGTATGGATTATCGGTGCCATTGATGAATTTAGAAGGAAGTTGTTAGCTTCGGGTTCTATGGTGTAGTAAATAAATTGTTTGAATATTTTGTGGAATGCTTGAATGTTTTTAAATCATGTGTAAGTGGTTGTGGATTAGTAATGAATATATGAACATGGGAATTAAATTGAATGTGAGTAATATGTCATGGAATTGTAAGAAAAGGATTGGTAATGTTAGAATATATTTTGGGTTGATTATTGGTATTGTTGATGATAGTTTGGCCGGGTTGAATTCCCGGATTATTGTTAGTTGAAAATTTGCCGAGCGTGAATCTCGGGGATGTCGTAATTACAGAGAGAAATGCTTTCGAAATTTCGGTAGCCTATAAGCGAACTTGTATGAAAAGTTAAGGAAACCATAAGTCGATGAATCTAACGATCAT
>NW_026714957.1:0-32848 GCF_029784015.1 Lycium ferocissimum | reverse complement strand
CTTAAAAATACCCATTAAATACTTGAAATTGCTCCCCCGTTGATTATCCCCCAAGAACAGGAGACTTGGAAACGATAACCTTTCTTGTTATGCAAACTTCTTTTTTTTGAATCAAATGGGGTCGATCACTTTGTTTTCCCCAACTTAAAACCGCCAATAGGTGCCCTCCTTCTGCTCAAAACTTAAGGGGTCACGAATTAAGTGGTGTTTATTTTATGTGAACTCAATAGTGACAAATGATACGTCAAACTACCTCCAAAGTCCGTTACACATACCGTAACATATCCTCAAGTGTCTAAATTATACATTCGGCTTTGTCCATACATGCCGGGATATGATAAGTCTAAGTGCATTTGTGTTTTGATAATTATCAAACTATTTCAGAACCAGATAGAGACTTGGTTTGTAACCTGATATCTGTGCACCTTGCACCATTAGTAGAGAACAGTTGTAAAGCTGAGCCACTGGCATACACAAAGTACGATTAATGAGTTAGCCCATGCTTTAGGTTAAAATGAATGAGTGGTCTCTATTTATCCCATATGCTCCCACTATATATACAACATGATGGCAACATATTGAGTAGACTTGAAAAACCTAATCCATATTCTACAAAATCTGCCGACACAAGTCTTTCAAGTGCTCTAAAGAATAAAGCCATCTACAAGCTGAAGAACCTGATCCAAACATAAGATATTGTCTATGTTCTTTAGGTTGTTGTAAATTTTGCTAACATATAACCCAGAAGTGTAAACCTCTGTTCCCAAAGGAAGTTGTTTGTAGGTGTTCTAAATTCTCACGATTGCTTCCACAAGCTCTTGAGTGGTACACTAGGCTAGAGTTAGCTTAGTTGTATTAGCTGTGGCTAGAGTCAGTCTCGATAAAATCTCAAAAAGTGCCTTTGAGTGGAACACTAGGCTAGAGTTAGTCTAGGTATATTAGTTTCCTTAGCCAGAGTTATTCAAATGGAGGTATTTGCAATCGGTGTATTGCAAAGGTTGAGGAACTACGGGAGTTAGTTCCTAGGTTGCCACTATTTTAAGGGTTGACGGATTAGGGGAGTTAGTTCCTAGCTTACGATAGGTTATAATCTGAAGTTTCTCATGTAGTGGAGTTTAAATCCTACTGGGGTAGGTCATGATTTTTAATCCCTTGAGGAAGGAGTTTTTCACTTTAAAATCTTGCCTTTTGTACTTACTACATTACATAAGAGTGGTACTCAGCGGGTCTCTTCATATTGTGTTTGTGGACTCATAGCCTACATCAATTTGTATTAGATCAGGTACTTTCTAAAAGATTAACACCTAGAAAGAATTAGTGAAATGGCAACCCCACCAAATATGGAAGAAGGACAGTCATTCACCAGACCTCCCAGGTTTAATGGAAAGTACTATGGGTGGTGGAAGACTAGGATGCACGATTTCATCATGGCTGAAGACTTAGAGCTATAGGATGTCATTTGTGACGGTCCCGATATCCCAGTTCATACAAGTAAAGACGGTAAAAAGACCACTGTCAAAACGAGAAAGGAATACAACGAAGCTGATAGAAAAAAAGTGGAGAAAAACTATAAAGCCAAGAAGATTCTAGTGTATGGAATAAGACTGGATGAGTACAACCGAGTCTCAGCTTGTTTATCGGCCAAGAAGATGCGGAAGCTCTCCAGCCCCCGCCCGTGAAGGAACACCTCAGGTAAAAAACTCCAAAATCGACATGCTCACCAATGAGTATGAGATGTTCAAAATGAAATAGGGTGAATCCATTCATGCGATGCACAATAGATTTACCTCCATAATCAATGAGCTTCACTCTCCGGAGAAGTACGCTGACAACACGCTTATTTGGTAAGAAAGTTGCTTGGTATATTACACGACTCGGGATAGCAAGGTAAATGCTATCTTTAAGGCCAAGGATCTTAGCAAATTAACAGTCGATGAGCTTATTGGGAACCTTAAGACTCATGAAATAAAGATGATCGTGAAGAAGGCAGAAGAGAATGAGGTAAAGAAGGAGAAGAGCCTAGTTCTCAAAGCCGCAAGAGGAGACTCAAATGATGACTAGTCTGAAATGGCCTATCTCACACAGAGCTTTCACAAAATAATCAAGAGAAGTCGGGGATTTCCCAGAACAGGAAGCTCTAATAGAAACTTCAGGGAAATGACTACTGCTGTCATATATGTAGGAAACTTGGTTATTTTATGAAAGATTGTCCTCAAAACAAGCAAGACAATTATGACAAGACTGCAAAGAGGAACCAGGTTCCCAATAGAAGTTTCAGAAGGAAAGAGGCCGCTGATAAGATTGTGAAGCAAGCACTTGCAGCCTGGGGAGACTCCCGAGGATGAAAATGACAAAGGGAAATTATCCATGATGGAAATTGATGATGAGCAAACGCGGCGCTAAGTCGGACGCAACGCATTCGTAGGTAGATAATCTGACACGAATGATGATGATGACGAGAACAAAGAGGTAAATTTCTTCGATATAAAGAAAAAACTGAGAATCTACTCTTAAAGGAAACTCATATCACTGACAGGCATGTTGATTGATGCGTATCACGCCCTGGTCGTAGAGACACAAGAGTTAAATCTTACTATTAATAAAATAGAATTGGATAAGGAGTACTTGTGTGTGTTAGCTAAAGATATGAAGAATCAAGTTCATGAGACAAACCAACGAAATATCTTGTTAGAAAGTCAAGTGAGAAAAGATGAGGAAATCTCCTTTAAAAGAAGAGAAGCGACGAAGCCGAAGACTTTGCGGAGCTTGAAGAGAAGGCGAAGAAAGCAAGAGATGAACCTCCTTCTGCTGAAACTAAAAAGAATGAGCTTGAGCTCAAGAAGAAAGGAATTAGAAAGGGCTAAGTTCGATCTTGACAAAACTCTCAAACGGATCTAGTTGTCTGATGAATTTTCTTCCAAAAATGAGAGTAACGGAAATAGCAAAAGAGGACTTGGCTTTGTTTCACGCATATAAGCATGAAATCAACAAGGTAAGTAGATAGGCATATAATCTTCACAATAATCATTGCTTTTAATATGAAAAATTAGGCATGCACACACAGTGGACAAGTTGATCACTACCAGGAAACCTGTGAAACAAGGATTGAATCTGTTCAAACAGAGAGGAATTTTGTCAAGAAAGGAACGAGAGAGAAAGAAACAGGTACCCAATAAAAAGGATCTCGAAGGAAGAAAAGGAACATCTTTGCCAAGTGGTATAGAAAGACCTTGATCCATCCTTTCTGTCCTACAAAGGACCCAAGGCCAGTTTGGGTTCCCAAATCTAACTACTGATATCGCCTAAAGGGTGGGAGAGAGAAGGAGCAATTGACATAAATTGATAAATCGTGATAGCTCCAAGATGCAAGACTGAGGTCAAGAGGTCTCCTTTTCAAAGCCCTTATAGCAGGATGTGTGTCGTATGGAGATGAGTTTTTTTTTTTTTAAAACAAATGGTGCAGGAAGGGATCTCTCAATGGCTATAAAGGAGGTTATGTACATCACTAGCAAGTGTTTTTTGGCTATATATAACTCACTTTTTTACCATTACAAGTATACATTCATGGGAGGATCAGGAGAACTTAAGCGCAAGCAATTCTGCACAGCTCACAGTGATTGCTGATATATTCAAATTACCGTTTATCGACCTGATCTCCATATCTCAGGTGAGTAATCCTTTCAGTACTCATAAATGTATTCGAATTGTGAAATTGCCAAATAAATTATGTGGCCTTTCCCCTTCCAAGAAATTTCAAAATAGTGTCTGTGCCAAATCGTCACCACTCGGCCAAGCAGTTTGTTGTCCTCTGTACACCTGATACAAAACGTCACCTCGACCTCTTTAAAGGACATCCTTCTCGTCTTTCTCTCTCTTCACTTCCCCAAACCTTCGAAGCATAAGTCTTCATCTGTACATCTCTCTCGTACAATACTCAGTCCAAATCACTCCCTTTCTCTATCTTGTTACCAAGTTCTTGCCAAACATCACCAATTCTTTTTAAGCCTAAGCAAATAGACTCCTTTGACACGAAAAAAATTTAAAGAAAGAAATGGTGGGTGAAATTAAGCATTTTCTTAACCATAAGTTGAAAGGTGATAGGAGTGAAAATATAGGTCTTCAGAGTCAAGAAGAGAGGGGAGAAAAGGAACCTAGTGACCTATCGTTTCTCAAGAAAAGAAAGATGAGTACAAGTGAGAGACCAGGTTTCTCGAAAAGAAGAAGTAGTGAAAAGAACCTACAAAATCAAAAGGTTCTTTTTGGGAGAGTTTTTTATGTCAAGTTGAGAGAGGAGCCAGAAATAAAGGATTTGATAGAAATGGTGGAGTTCCGGGAGTGGAGCCATCTCTTTACTCAACCACCACCATATGTATATAAAGCAGAAGTGGTTGAATTCTATAAGAATCTACTCTGTATAAGTGATAATGCTCTAGCCCTAACAGTGAATTTGACAGAGTTTGTGCTCACCGAGTCAATACTTGGGAAAATCTTGGGAGTAAAGATAGTGGGACTAAGAGCTGTAGCCGATAAGAGATCTCCAGAATTCAGGAAGGTCATTGCTAAAGCTGCAAGGTCAGCAACAAAAGCTAGTCTCTATAAGAGTGAGCTTAAGCCTAAATATCAACTAGCTTTCAAGTTTTTCAGCAAGATGCTCTCGCCAAGGATGGAGAGACGATCTATTGTCACAGTGGCAGACTTAATTCTAATGGAAGCTTTTACATTTTTTTAACTAATCAACTTGTCGGCCATCATGATCTATAGAATGAGTAAGGTGATATGAATTGTCCAAGGAGGACCTGGTCTCCCATATGGATTTTTCTTAATGAAAGTCCTTGCACACTTTAATGTAAGAACTGGAAGAGCCTCCTTGGGAACTAAGGACCATGTGTTCTCTCTGGCCACTTTGAAGGAGTGTAAGTTTGTGCCACAGGGACTAGGTGCTGGAAGTCCATCCACCCTTTCAATTCTAATTGAAGCTCAAGAAGCGGCAAATGCAGAGATAAGCCCATAAAAATTGACCTATACTTGTTCAACCCCTTCAAGTCTCTACACTGTCCAGATAATCCTTCCTAGCCCCCCTCCTTTTTGCATAAAATTGAAGTCTCCTTTTCTTGAATTTTGGCAGATTTGCAGTTTAACTATCATTAGTGTATACTGAATTGATTACTATATGCACTTGTGCTAATCTATCTATTGGCATATTTCTATGTTCACATGTGCATCGTTGCTAGCCTTGCTTTTATCTTACTTATGATTATGTTACCCATGTGGCTCTGAGTTAATATATTTGAACTTCTTGTTGGTCGTGCTTTAATCTTTTTTATGATGTCAAAAGGGGGAAGATATAATTATGTAGTGAAAAAGTGAACTGAATTGAACATGAGGTGAAAGTGAACTGAATTGAACATGCGGTGATTAAAGGGGATTGTAAATTCACAACTGTGGGAAGATGTACCAAGCAAGGGGGAAGAACTGGAAGATTGATATGTGATGATATTGTGGAAATTATTGTCTTCTAGTAGAAAATGGTATTATGTTGCTATCATGTTGCAGGTGCACTAAAATGATGGCCTGCTTTGCAGGGGGAACAAGAGGGAAGCTAGTTTTTAGAGGGAACATCGTCTATGATTCTGTCATTATCAAAAAGAGAAAAATTGATAAGTCCGAGTGCATTTGTGTTTTGATCATTGTCAAACTATTTCAGAACCAGATAGAGACCTGGTTTGTAACTTACTCTTTGTGCACCTTGCATCGTCAGTAGAGAACAGTTGTAAAGCTAAGCCACTTGCTGCACACAAGTACAGTTGTGAGTTGGCCCATGCTTTAGGCCAAAGTGAATGAGTGGTCTCCATCCATCCCACATGTTCCCACTATATATACAAGATGATGATAACATATTGAGTAGACTTAAAAAACCTAATCCATATTGTGCAAAATCTACCGACCCAAGTTTCTCAAGTGCTCTTAAGAACAAAGCCATCTATAAGCTGAAGAACCTGATCTAGACATAAGATATTGTCTATGTTCTTTGGGTTGCTGTAAGTCTTTGCTTACTTGTGCTTAAATTGTAAACCTACTCTTCCCAGAAAGAAAGCTACTTATAGGTGTTCTAAATTCTTAAGGTTGCTTCCCACAAAGCTCTTAAATGGTACACTATGGTAGAGCTAGCTTAGTTGTATTATTGTGTGGCTAGAGTTAGTCACGGTAAAATCTCAAAAGGGTACCTTTGAGTGGTACACTAGGCTAGAGCCGATCTAGGTGTATTAGTTTTCTTGGCTAGAGTTAGTCAAAATGAGGTATTTGCAATCGGAGTATTGCAAAGGTTGAGGGACTATAGGATTTAGTTCCTAGGTTGGTACTATTGTAAGGACTGAGAGATTATGGGAGTTGTTACGATGCACTTTTAGGTTGGTGCATAAAAGCTACAAAGAGGTTGTTAGTGCTCTAATTAGATTTTAGTATTTTTTAGATTCGCGACCTAATTTATCAAAGAAAACTAGGAGAATCGGGTAAAAGGTTTTTCAAGCAAAAGAGAAATCTTTTTGGTACCAAAGTTCAAGGTAAGGATTTTGGTGATCCCAAGGAAAGGTTTTACGCACCCTAGTATTAAAGATCTGTAGAATACAGTTGACCTACGAGCTTAAATATGAGATTAATGTATTATCTACTTAAATGTTTAATTTTTCGCAAAAAGACGTCATTCATTTATCATAAACATCAAAAGAAATTTCACAAAAAGTCCCAGAAAAGGGGTTTTTGGTTTTGAAAATCTACATAAGTATTGACTTCATTTATTACCCGAACTAGGACACACCCGAAATTTCTCCCAAGTAGAGTCACTACTATTCTAGTCCTAATAAAATGGGCATAGTACTTATAGGTTTTATTATATAATATAGGAAAATATGGAGTATATATATATATATATATATATATATATATATATATATATATATATATTTTTTTATTTAAGTCCAATTTATTTGTTGAAGCTCAATAGGTCAACGTAATCCACACCTAAGCCATCTTATTCTCAAATTCAGTCCAAGTAGATTTCCTTTACTTTTTGTCCCTTCAACTTGGGCTTTTGGCCCGAAACACTTGTTCCTTTCTACAAAATTGTCCCAGTCCAAACAGGTTTTGCCAAAGTTGCTTTGATAGAAAATATGAGTTTTTAATTCCGAAATTGTGTCCCAAGTCCAATAAATTTCAAATTTTACAAGATTAAATCATTCTTGAAGTCAATTTCAGTCCAAATATAAGTGAAGCCCAAAGAGTACAAATCTAATCAGTTTTATTCTGGAAAAGGCGGTCCATTAGTGAGCTTGAGGCCCAAAAATCAATTTACATGTCTCAAACATTTTTTGACTATCGAAAGGGGGAGAAAGGCCCAAAACTATTCTCGTTTCCATCTTTTTGGACCCGTTTTAAACTTTGAGAAAGGTTGATTTCATGCGAAGTGTTAAATTAAGCGTGGTTTTAAAAGTGTTTAGGCATTAACCTAATAATACTAATCATTTTTCTAAGTTCTAGCATCCATAGGGTTTCAATACTATACAAGTTGTTTTTCAAATACATATATACAAGAATGGAAATAAAGGAGAAAATTTAGGTTGGTGGGCCTAGCCTACCTAAGCCCACCAGTTGTTATTTTCACCCATAGTTGGACCTTCAATAATGCAAGTCATTTTCACCCATGACTGGGCTTTCTGATGCAAATATTTGCTTCCCTTTCAAATGCATTGGACTCGATAAAAAATAATAAGGTTGGGCCTCAGGCCCAATAGGTTTCAAATGCAAGGAAGTGGCCCAAGTGGCCTCGACATTTAATCACATGGGATACAAAAATAAAACAAGGATTAGAAGATATCTAGGACTTGTTCATTAATCTATTATAAACTAAACTATACAAATATATCAAGTATATACGAAGCATGCATAAAACTTAAGCAGTTGGCATGCATAGAGAAAATAGCCAGCCCAGATTATAACCACAAGTCCAATTGGAAATAGTATGATGGAAGATGCAGCCCAGGTAAAGGAAAAGATCCTAACTCACAATGAATACAAGAAAAAAGCCCAGCATAGTCACGAACCACAAAAAACAGGCCCAAATCAATACTATTTATAAGACAAAAACAACAATTCCAAATCCACATAAGTAATATACCATACTTATACTAGATATATAAGTGCTTATACACCAATGATATACATAATTGTAACTACCTAGTATACTTAGGTATGCTTCTTGTATATCCGAACAGAAATCAGTATTTAGATCTAGAGGGAAGCACATTTATTCATTTTTGACATCCAAAAACTATATTAACAAAGCAGGGAAACAACACCAAAAGGGCAAGAAAAAAAGAGAGCACAGCATGAAATATATGTAGACAGAGTTAAAAGCCAAATAAACGATAAGTGCACTACTTTAAGGATTAAGACATTTCATGTCATTTTGAAACTTCAAAGAGTGATTTAACATGTGGCATTCATGGACTCCTATCAAGTTGTTTTTACATTCTTTTCAACACCACAATGTACATATGCCATACTAGACCTTGACTTACTCAAGTTGGTTGATAGTCATGCTCAAATAGGTACCAGCAGGTTCACAAAGAAACATTACACAATCACTTAGTTAGAGACATGAGTATTTGATAAGTTTAACTGAATACAAATAGGATAAGTTTAACTGAATATAGACAGGGAGGACTGACGGGATGTTTAAACCCTTCTATCACGTGGACATGCACACTAAATGGTTTATTCTCAATGACAGCCCTATATAATTAAGCAAACAGATTAGACATGCTTCCATAGAATGATTAATTGGATAAATAGGTAATTTTTATAAGTGAAGCATAGTACCATCTAAGATAAGACACACACTCACAAACTTGGATCATGTTACATTAGTTGTCCTAAGAGTCAAACAAACAAGTTTCAAAAAGGGGTATAGTCTCTATGTACAAGTCTTTAAGCTTCATTTCTGCCTTTCAAACATAAAACCAGTTACTTCACTGATAGGATAGTGTTAAAGGAAGTATTTATGGACTTTAAACAGGCTTAAACAAGCAATGATACAATGCAAAAGTAATCACTCAATAAAATAGAGACATTCAATTAGGTGCAACATGATATTTACATACAATCTTACATGCATAAACTAATATTAGGCAAAAAGGGGTTTAATCAGATGTGCCTCCAATTTGTAAGTGATTTATCATGCAAACTTAACCACAAAAACCAATTTAAGTGATATGTACACACTGGACTAGACTAAACAAGATCCTCCACACCATTTGTATTCAAATTGGCATGCTTTCACAGGTTATGAGTCAATATGCAATTATGATCCAACTAACAGAACTTCACATAACATTCTCAAGCAAATAGGATCCATGGACTACACTAACAACAGGTTAATATTATACTAACTTCATTTTAAACAGAGTCACGAGCAACTACATCTAGTTAAAACTGAGCAGAGCAAGTGCTAATAAGCTTTCAAGAGTCATGCTAAACTAAAGCAGAATTATAGCAATTTAAGACACCAAAGTATGAGCCCAGATCACAATATTTGAACATAAGAAACCATAGACTCACTAACATGATCCAAAACTGAGCATACAAAGCAATAAATGGATTTTAAATAACATGTTAGCAGCACTTGGCATGTAAAGGTTTGATTAAACAAGTTGTAGGCTAACTTAAGACATAACTAAGACAAAACAGATCCTTATAGCACAACTAAACAGTTTCAGACCCGAACTATATAATGCTAAATCAAAATAGAACCCAAATGACTTAGTTTATGAGCCTGTTTGGATGGGCTTAAAAAGAGCAGCTTATAAGCTGCTTTTTTTAAGCTAAAGTAAACGGGCCAACTTATTTTTTTGGGCTTATTTTAAGCACAAAATAACTTATAAACTAGCCACCCAAATACTTAAAAAGGCTGAAAACAGCTTATAAACTGTTTTCAGCAACTTATAAGCTAAGCCAAACGGGCTCTAGGCAGACTAATCATGCAAAAAGCTAGTGCACAGGAACATGCTTAACAGGCTATCTAATATAAACTAACAAGTGATTATTACAACCAAATACATGTAAGCTTAAAGCACAATGTTGATCTAAAACTTACATATAAAGCTAACAAATACAGAACTAAACAAAACAAGATTAATCAAAGACTAATTATGCATAATACAACTAAAACACTACAAACAGGAACTAAACTATTCTAAATCACATAAGCAATTAAAAACACTCAAACAATTACTGAAAATAACTTAAAGGAAGATGATTTACCTTTCTTAGGTGCAGCCAATGGTCGAGAATGGACTTGAGATCCTTGCTCCTCCACTCAAATTGCTTAGCCACACACCCAGAAAACAAAAACAAAAACCAAACTTTTAAAACTTAAACTTAACTCGAAAAATTAAAGGTCTCAAGCAAAGTTGTTAAGACCCTAGGTATTTTGAATTTTTTTGTGTGAATATCAGATATTCGATCCTTTAGAACTGTGAATTGAGGGTTCTATTTATAGAACCCCAATATTTGAGAAACCCTAATCTCGATTTGATGTGGGATAAGTGCAATTTCTGAAAATTGCTTCCTTACATCTCATTCAAGGGCCAAGATTCAAGTAGAAAAACATATGAAGGATCAGATTTGAACCCCAATTGATTGATCCACTCGGTTCCTCACGAACCAATTAAAATCCTAAATTCAATTTCGCAAAACAACAAAAGCAATTAAGAAAATTCAGTCTATGGTCGTTGAAATGCAGAAAAAGCATGAAAAAGGGGAAGATAGTACCTCGTGTGGGTTGAAGCATGGTGATTTTGGTTGAAAATTGGCAGAGCAATAGATGCTCTTGCCATTTTCAACCATACCGCGTCAAAGGACATGACGAGGGCCGCAAACCTTGCCAATTCCGGCTAGGTGACGTAGGAGAGAGAGTGAGACAAGGTGCGGCTAGGGTTTGTTTTGGAGAGGAAAAGAAATGGGGGTCGTTTGGCATTTGGAAAATGAGAAAGGAGAGGATATAACCCTCCTTTACTTCGCCGATGTGGGTCAGGTTAGTCTGTGATGGACTGGGCCTGGCCAAAAGAATTAAAGGGGGGAGGGGGGGATTTAAATTCGTATATACATGATATACATATATATACATGTATATGCACGTATATATGTGTATACACGTGTATACACAGGGGCCACACACGATTCTTTAATAAAATGGCGACCATTTAAGTGATTCAATTAATTTAAACCCCTCAATAGCTAATTAACCAATTAAACAAACTAACAAACATGATTTATCTTGCAAGTGGACTCAAATTGCAAACGTAGCCTTAATTGAATTTAAACCATGAAATCTAGTCATTTAAATTATGGCCACTTTGGCTCAATTAAACAATTAAGGGCTAATCGTAATAATGACCCCCATTGATTTAAACCCAAGAATTTGGCTATTTCAAATAAGGCCAAAATTAAACCATCAATTGATTATTTCAATTGTAGCCACTATTAACCCCCATGGTAAACAATTTATAGAATTTAAGCATAATTAAACATGTAATTAATTATGATTAATTCCAGTAAATTGTATAAATGCACATTGATTAATGCAAAATTAAGAGTTAAGGGGTAAAATGATTAATTTATTTAATTAATCTGATTTCTTGAATAAAACAGAGTAAAATACTTGCTAATTGATTTTCTTAGTAATTTTAACAATTAAACAAATAATTGTTCTAAATTATCTAGATTGAAATTTAGCAAAATGTTTCACATTAATTATAAAATATGTTAATAAATTTCTAAATGACTCATAATATTATAGAAATCATTTTGCCAAATAAAATGGCAAAATGTAATTTATAAAAGTTATTTGATTTGCAGAAAAAATACATATTTCACTCCGTCTAACATCCAAGAACTTTGAGTAGTTAAAATAAATTATGGGGAGGTCAAAAATTAGGTGTCAACAATTTTTATCGGTGTTTGATTAGGGAAAATTGGGGTTTTAAATCCAAAGGTTGAAAAATGGTAACCATGGATTTGAAGATCAAGATGAAGGATTTTTGAATGGGTTTTCTGAATTTAAACTAACTAAACTATGGGTAATCTAATTTTGAAATAAATTTCCAATTTTTCCTCACGTTCCTGGGTTACCTTTTTGAGTTCGTTTCAGGGTTTCGAATTAAAGTATAGCAATATGAGTATCGTTGGACTTGTATAGTACTATTTTGACTATATTGAACCCGATTTTTCAACAAAATTATGATTTTGCCCTTGGGGCTCGGGTTTAGCTATTTTTAGTCCATTTTTAGGTTTTGGGTAAAAACTATGGCAATATGGGTATCCTTAGATTTGTATTCTAACGTAGAATTCATATTTGATAGACGTTGATCCTTCTGAGGCTCACTAAAGAGAAAAGGCAAGGCTCAATTGGATTAGTTAGAGGCACCCTGTTCGACATCGAGGTAGGTTACGACTTACTTTTCGGCTAGACTTCAGTTAGCAAAGCATATGTAGAAGTTAGTTATTGACGGATAAAGCATGTTAAGCCTTCGGGTATGAAGTTGGCATGGATATTTGTAACGACTCGTTTTATCGTTACTGTGAATCTCGAAGGAAGACCACAACTATGGCTCCTTAAATAGTGTCCTTGTCTAGCGTGCTCCGAAAAGAATTTAAGTCAATCGAAATCGTGGGATGCATTGCGTAAGGGATAGAAGCATGGGGCCACCAGGCCCAGCTGAACCGCCATAGCGGTAGTATAGTCGCTACAGCGGTGTCGCTGTAGTGGTCTATTAACCGCCATAGCGGTAAGAGCACATGGCCAGAGAGCCGCCATAGCGGCCTCTTAGCCGATACCGTAGCGGTGCTACCGTAGTGGTGAACTTACCGCTGGGACGGTACCGTACAATGAAATTCCCTATTTAAAGAATCATTTCGGAATTGCCTCTTTTTTCATAATCCTAAATCCCAAATTTCGCCGCCCAATTGGGAAAGCCTAAAACCGAGATTTTTAGTCTTGATAAATCCATCTAACACCCTCCAACTCTCCTTCCACTTAGTAAATTACTCGTAACCATATTCACCTAGAGAATCACCAAGGGGGTGTTTCAAGTAATCTAGAGTTAGAGGAATGATGGGTTAGCAACATTTCCACATAATCTCCTTTAAGGCATCTCCCATGTTCTTCACCTAAAATGAGTTAATAACCCAGATCCCTACACTCCTTTTTCTTCTTTTATAAATTCTTCCATAGATCTCGAAAATGGGTTCTTCCCAATATGAGCTTGAAAATGGGTAAATCACTTAGCATTATTTTAAGTGGAAACTAGAAATGGGTTAAGATCCCCAAACCTTCCTATTAATTCAAAATCTCATATGGAGGGTTCGAATGAAAATTGTCAATCTTGGGTATCATAGTTGTCTCCAAACTAATTCGTGCGGATTGCTATGTGGTGATCGATTGAAGAAACCAATGGATGTTCTTAGCACCCGCTAGGCCATGAGGTAGGTTATGTCTTCCCTTTCGGTAGACTCCGGTAAGTTTCATACATTCGAGTATTAGAAGGAACGGAGAATGCATGTATAGGAGTTAGATTCGATTTAGAATGGTATTGAATTTGTGTGTTCGCTTATGGCCTATAGCTTAGGTTGTTTGGTTTGGTTTCTGAATTGATTTATGTGATTTGTAGTGGATGGTACGTAATCTACATATGCCTTACGATAGGCCCGCATGTGGTTAATCGTACCATTAACGGCGAACCTTAGGTAAAATGTATCAAAGATTGGATGGTTCTAGACAAAGTAGTTTGGTGAGTAGGAGGCGAATAAGTTATCGTGAGGTATTAATATGTGTATCGATTGTTTACTTTGTGTTTGGGGATAGTAACCCCGTTATGTGATGATTGTACGTATGCCATTCACATATGCCTTATCTTGATTAGGTTATTCCGCATATCCATCGTGGTATTTGTACAATATATTGATTATACTTCGATTATATTATCGTTGGTTTGTGATTCAATTATATTATCGGCATGCGTTGATTAGTCCCCGTTGGTATTGTGATTTTATTATATTGTTGGCGTACCCATTGTTGGTAATTAGTTATTTGACGCACTCTGTTTGAGATATTGAACGTCACGAGCCGGGCTTAGTTTTACTTAAGACGTAGAATATCCGATGTTCGTTATAAATGAGTGAATTGATATTTGATAAAACTCTTTACTTCGAGTGACTAAAATTTCGGAATCGACCGATATTCGGGTTAGTTTCGAAATCGTTATGAATGGACTATCCCCCGGTGGCGGTGAGAACCTCCCGTGGGCAAAGATCCGGGTCTCGTCCGTGATAAAACGGGTGGCACTTAGACTTCGCGAGTCACCGGGTTGTGCTATCGAGACATCGATATTTCCGTCCGGAGGTGTACACCGCATTGTACGGCATGGCATCATATACCATTATTATTGATGTTACGTTTGTTGTTGTATTATGATTCGGGATTGATCTTATTCGGTTAAATATATTATGGGTATCTAGGTTCGATTTCAGATTATACTTGTTCGTTTGTGGTTGTCCCCGAGTGATTTGATTGTTTTTTGATATAGGATACAAGGCATTATAACGATGTGTTACTACTAAAAATGAACATCCGAGGATTTATGTATCGGGAGTCGGCCGGTGATATTTAACTCAGTTATACGCGTGGTATTGATGTTATGATGTGTACTGGTTAAATATATGACTTGATTTAGTGATTATCATGGTTGTTTGTGAATTCTTTTACCAATATGTGTTACTAACCATTTTATGTGTGTAGATTGTACACCCTTTTGGGTGTATTTGATTTGATACGAAACGGAATTGTGCGGAGCCTATCTAGAAGGTCTCCTCCCTCTTCATTTCGGGACGGAGGTTGAATCTTAGAATGTAGTAGAAATCTGAAGTCATTAGTCGCTCTTGTACTAGTCTAGACCAAGTCATGGGAAATTGTATCGAGTCTATAATCATGTACTGTTGTAATCATATAAACACCTGAGTCTATTGAATATATTATAGAGTTCCGTTGTACTTCTAAATATCTAATGGTTTGAATGAATCGTTGTTTAATTGATGTATTATTAAATGAGAGGGTTCGCCTACCGAGGTGTGCAAAGTAGGTGCCCGCGCTGTCACGACCTAACTAGTGGGCCATGACGGGTACCCGAAGCTTACTACCGAGCACCACTCATCATGCTATCTATCATCCTGAACCTGGGCATACATCATTCTCAACAGAAGACTTATCATGAGACATTCTCGAACTACCTCCCAAAACATGTATATATACATTAGCCTACTAGGCTACAAAAATGATATACAAAATATACACTGAGAGGTCACATAGCATCTACAACCCACACGTATGCATCTACGAGCCTCTAACTGGAATACTGGAATCCTAGTGATGGGACAGGACCCCGCCATGCCCCATATCTATACATAAAAGAATATACCAATAGGCTACACCTCTAGAGTAGTGGGGTGCTACTGTGATTTGCTGAATAAGCTCCTAAGCTTCTGCACCGTCTCCCTATCTACATATGGGTATGAACACAATGTCCATAAAAGAAAAGGACGTCAGTACGAACAATGTACTGAGTATGTAAGGCATATATGATAACATAATAAGGAAATATAGAAGGCATAGGAAGAATAGATAGTCAGAATCGCTCCTCTTACGGCGGAATCGTACATGCTCACTTTTACATTTAAAACATATCACATATATATGCGTAGACTGACTGGACCAAATAAATCATTAGCCCGCGTCCGGGGTAATCATGTCACGCCGCCCACTAGTGGTGCCTGCCCATGCCATATGGACATGTTGTAGTAAGCCGCCCGCCTTAGCGGTGCTGTCCGGCCATCTAGACACGGTGTAGTCATCATTATATTCCTAACATGAAGCATGCATAAGAGCTCAAGTAAGAACTGTAACTCTATCGGATTGACGTGAGGTCGGGAATCTCCGATCACATTATGGAATAATCATCACCGCTATGCCTCACCTTAGGAGAACTAACAACATGAGGTGGGACAATAACAAAAAGTAACATCAATGAAATCATAAGAGAATATATTTATCAAACTCATGAAAGCCTCATTATCATCATCATTGTCACAGAATATATCTCATCTCTATCTCATAAGGAGCTCTTAAGAACCTTTAACTTTTATCTTTTAGGATGTAAGAAGATCATGGGAATATAGTTTAATCATAATATAGAGTCATGCCTTTTCAAGGAAGGGGGCTAGCCTTACATACCTTTACGTCTCTCAACTTTGCCGACTAAACGCTTCCCTCCATGTTCACGATTCTACATTTAAGAGAATTCGTATTAAGATTAGATAACCGGAAACATACTTGAAGTTAAGCTAAGGCGACTAAGGGCTAACAAAAATTGGGCAACACTTCCTTTGTTTCTACACTTTTCTCCATATAATATAACAACTCCCAAATATCAATAACAACATCCATAATATCATAATCAATAAACTTCATTAAGCTAGGCATTATTCAATTCTCAAGATTTCCTCTCAAAGTCATCCATAACCATAGTTATCGCCCAACGTCGTATTCATTCACATATAATGCTTCTTCAATATTCTTAATATCATTCATAACAAGATTATACTCATTTCATGCTAAGAATCATGACTCCAACCAATTTACTACTTAGAATACCATTACTACCATATTTAAGCTCATCTTATACCTCATTTTCTAATCCAAGCCTTTCAACCACTCAATACCTTTAATGACATGAAACAAGTGTAAAACTCACATTTGATGATATAGGAATGAACCTTGGATGACAATACTTCACTTGGAGAAAACCCAACTTCCACACCAAAGAGATCCTTGGCTTCTAGCAACCCTAATGAGCATCCATACACTTAATTTCCTTTGATTATTGGTGTTTGATCTTTGATCTCTCTTGAATTTGTGTTAATGAAGTGTGTGGAACATTCTAGAGGTCTCTTGAAGTGTGGAGAGGATGAGAAATAAAAATAAGAACTTTGGGACTTATATTTATAAAATGGACAAAGTCGCTCGATTAGGATTATACGGATAACTTATACGGTCCGTATAAGTGACCGTATAATACCTCCAGTGAAAGTCCCCTCTCTGGATAGGTTATACGGTCCCTTATACGGACCGTACAAGTTATACAGACCGTATAGGTGGTCGTATAACTCACTTTTCCCGAAATTGTGCTCGTTGATTCGTTTGACTTCCAATCCTCGTGGAACCTTCTTGGCACTTGTATAACACTTCATTAACAATCCAAGGAGCATTATAACTCCTCAAGACATTATTAAATCAACATTAGCTCGGTAATTTGCAAAACCTTTCCAAAACACGACTTATACCTCGCCTTCCTCAATGAACTTTCTTCTCTTGCCTCAAATGTCTTTGGAATCTTAATTAGAATCGTTAAGCACCCCTCCTTACTTGTAGGGACACCATATATGTCTTAACCTGCATTAGTCTATTTACCGCACAACGACATGAAATTTTTTCAGGTGTAACACGTGCGGTCCCGAATTGGGCCGTGCCAAGTTGGTATCAGAGCCTAGGTTACCGGTCTCACGAGTACAAAAGTAATGTCTAGTAGAGTCTCATGGAATGGTACGTAGACATCCGTACCCCGTCCACAGGAGGCTATAGGGCATTTAGGAAACTCTCTTTCTTTCTTTCTTTCCAATCGCGCTACTTCGGTCAAATTGGTATCTCGGTGGATCCAATTGGTACCTACACGGTCCCAATTGGTATCTACGCGGAAGAAGGTGTTACGTTGTATGCCGATCTGTATTGTTACGTGTGTGCAATTGTCAAAAATGTCGGACATTTTTGTTCAGTGGTACCGCCAAAGCGGTCCTTAAGCCGCTGTGACGGCACCGCAATGGCGGTTTATCCACCGCTGTAGCGGTTAAATGGGTGTCCCTCATGACCATAGTTGTGGCCCCTGCTTCGCCGAAACGGGACCGCTATAGCTGTCTCAGAGGCCGCCATTGCGGCATGCCTGGGATCAGAGGCCTGATCCTTCCCCTGTTTCCATTTTGCTCCCTACCTTGAGTTTAACCAAAAACAGAAACACAACAAAGGTCTACCAACAACAGTCACATAAAATAAGCCCGATAAGGGCAAGAACCACTCAAGTCACTATTACGAAACCAACTACCATAGTTCGGCATCCGAAACAAATTATCCAAACACTAGCCATAAACCAGGCCAACCAAAAACCAAAAACAAAATCATCCAAAAAGAAAAGATGCAAACCAACCAAGGAAAAGAAAATTGTCCCAATATGCAAGCTGACAAGGCAAACCAAATTGTCCAGAAATAAAGACCCTACAAGGGAAACCAAGCATAAAAAGGGAGGGGGAGAGAGGGGAATCTCTAGGCTGTCCGCATGATAGTCGCGCCATCATCATCAAAGTCGCTACCACCAATATCATCTAACCCGCCCTGACCGCCATCCTCTCGGGGACCACACTCGAAAGAGTACCGCCGAGTCATCATCATCCTCCACTGGCAGCGGCACATTGGGGTACATATTACCCCACATCCCCTTGGTAACCCTCCAAGACCTGATGCTAAGCTTGTCGTGCGCCTTGTTCTTCATCCTCTTCTTATCGAAATCAATGCAAAGCTTACCATGGTTTTTAGCTAGGGTGGTGTAGGCAGTCCGGAGGCCGGTGAGTGACTCACTCATCTACGTCTGGGTATCAAAATACCCCTTCATCTCCTATTGGGTAAGGTAGCTAGCGCAAAGACTCGATGAACGGAACCGCCGTGCAAGGCATGACATCGCCCGGGAGCATGGCCGCTATCTCATCAAAGCGCGTATCTGTACGCTCAAAGGGACCCTGGACACGAGGAGCCCCTGCCCCGCGCATCATCCCCCTCACCGTTAGCCCCGGCCCCTTCCCGCCGCATCATCCTCCTTCGCCTGTATCATCTACCTTCCTCTTCTTTCGGCTGACAATCGCAGCCCGAATCATCGTAACCCTTCGCTTTCAATGGAACAAAGGATCAAGAAAGGGCATTCCCCACCCTTATCCGCAAACCCTTCATCATCATTACCCCACATTTACGGAACCTTAGCCTTCAAGGAACACATAGAAGGTGATCAAGGAAAGGAACATCAAGCTTCCCCCACCCTCATCCGCAAAACTCTATATATCACACCCGCAACCCGAGTCTTCGCTATATACGCGCCCCCAACCATATACAATCCTTCTCTGCGCCGCTTTCTCCCTCATATGTCGGCTCCTCTAGAGATCATCCGGCCGGTAAAACAGCATAGCCATAGACACATTTTCACGGGTGCTTGAGGAAGGGTGGACCCTCATTCTAATAATGTAGAATTACCATCTGTTGGCCTCAAGACCTTAGAAAACGGTCACTATCTATCGCACCCCTACCACGAGCCCAGGGAGTCTTCGCTATATTACCAATTAACCGGGGAACCATATAAAATCCTTCTCCGCCGCCAAGTTCTCCAGAAAAAGTTTCTAGATCATCTAAGCGTTGGCTAAGAACGTCCGTAGTGATAGCCCTCGACCCCATTTTCACCCAAATTGAGTGCCCCTCATTATGATCACGCAATTGGAAGAAGAAGTATCTATAGTGATAATTTGACCGAAGGCCGTAGTAAATAGGAGAGAAAATCGAATTAATTCTTCGTTTTTACAAAAACTTTAAAAAATAAAAATAAAAAATAGGAGTAAGCTTGTCACGTTCACTAAAAAAAAAATCCCTTTGTAGCCAATCATTTATGTAATATTTATTATTTATGAATTATGGGCGATACCAACGTTCGAACCGCATGGCCCGCCTTCCACATTCATTATGTCAAATCCCTGGTCCAATAGTAAGGGAATGGACCTCTGGTTCAAATGTAGCCATTTACTTTGGCGAGTGGGGAGTTTGTCATAAACGGGCACTTTCTCGTTTTGGGGTACCGCTCCTTGGATCTGAGGTACTTGTTCTTCATTTTCAGCCATAGTGCCTGCAAGGGTAATTAGAAGCGTGTCAATTCTTGTGCCTTATAAGCTGCATGTCAATCTAGCAAGAATCAACGCGAAAAATTGAGTAAAGGAATGCCTGGCAACAAACTGCACAGCTGCAGAATCTGCAAGAACCGCTACAGCGGTCTGACGATCGCCAGGGCGGTACTGCAATGGCTGAAGGGAGACCGCCACAGCGATCACAATAGATTTCTAAGTACCGCCACAGCAGTCAACTGAGCGCCACAGCGGCACCGCTGCAGCGGTCAGTCAACCGCTGTAGTGGTATCACCTTACTCGATAGTAAACCCAAAATTCCAGATTTCAAACCCCACTTTTTGGATCAAACACTTGTTTTGAAGCACAGATCGGGCAGAAAATTAGTGTGCATGAAGTTTAAACCCCATTGGGGTGCTATTCTAACAACAAACTAGCCCAAATTTTGAGAAAACTCCAGGATCTATTACAAGGATTTTTCTTTACTATGTCCAAGTTTTGCTGCTCAATTATGTGTTATAATCACGCTGAGTTCGAAGAGAAGGCTATCCTAATGATTAACTAGTTCATATTACTTTAGAAAGTCGTCCTAATTGTGTGTTTACCCAAATTTCAAAACCCCAACTTGTGATACCAAAAATCCCAACCCCTAGGTTGTTGTTCTGTGTCACACCCCACCGAGGGGCATGACGGGCACCTGCCCGTTGTCAGATACCACCTAGCGTAACATATACCATGAATATCATATACTATGAATTGAAGGACACCTTCATGCAAAAAAGGCCCAAATACAGAAATATGCAATAATCCAACATATATATATATATATATATATATATATATATATATATATATATATATATATATATATATAGAAGACAAGGCCGCTACATTATCATGAGTTTCATAAAGCCGGCAAGGCTATCAAAAGAATATCAAAACACAAAACAAGGCCGACAAGGCCATACAATACATCTTTATACTCTATTGTGTCTATGAGCCTCTAAGAGTACATATACATGACATACTGGATAGGACATGGACCTGTCATATCCAAAAGTAACATATGCATAACATGTGAACATAACATGTACCAAAATAAGCAAGTCTGGAGGAATGGCACTTGCTGATATTGCTGAGTTGTCAATCCTACCGAAAAGGTCTTCCGTTCTGTCTGTCAGGACCTGCAAAGACGAAATGCAACGTCCCGTGCAATGGGACGTCAGTATGGATAAAAGTACTGAGTATGTAAGGCAGGAATGTAATGACATCAGTAAAAATAAATGTAAACATGGGAGAATAGTGATAACTAGTAACCTGTGACATCTGAAACCACACAATATGCCATGCATGAGAAAATCATTTTTCACATGCAAATAAATGTACATAATATATATAAATATGTATACATATAATGTACCCGGCCCTACTGGGACTCGATGTGAAGCGTACCCGGCCCTTTCGGGACTTGGTGTGAAGCGTACCCGACCTTTTCAGGACTCGGTGTGAAGCGTACCCGTACCTTTTGGGACTCGGTGTGAAGCGTACCCGGCCTTTTCAGGACTCGGTGTGTATCTCATCATCCTCCCTGCATTCGGGGTTTCCGCGTCCACGAAAACATCGTCATATCATAACGTACCCGACCCTAATGGGACTTGGTGTGAATACCCAACTGATCAGTGGTTGCACATCTACGTGCCATACCTGGCCGACTATAGCGCAACTCGGTGTGAGTAAAATATATATATATATATATATATATATATATATATATATATTGCATGAGGAGTCAAAGAAGTGACATTGGGCCTTTCGGAGTGACATAAGGTCATTGTACCTCCGAACATATTATGGGACACATATTGAGGCCATGGAATGACTCAAATTATCATACTCACATTAACATCATAAGGATCTTTCATAAAGTATACAGATAGTTCAATAGGAGTCAATGAACGACTTAGATAGGAACGTTTATTTAATTTCGTAACGCAATTTTCGAAAAAATATGCATCTTTCTTATAATATATATGTACTTCTCATAAAATACATATTTTTCGTAAAATATATATATTTCGTAAAACGTTGGAAACCCGAAATAAACTCGAATGGATTGATAATGCACGCTAGGGGTTCTATTGAATCGTGCCAAGGCAAGCGATAGCGAAAACCTTACATACCTTATTCGTCAAGCCGCCACTCAAAAGAATCCTTTATTCCGATGCTTGCCCTTCATCCGAACCTATATGGAAAAATATATCCTTAATCATATTTCCATCATGTTCATACATCAACTTAGACAAGTTGTATATCGAAGGATAATGCGGGTTACGAGAATTTGGGCAGCATTTCCCTTATATCATCTACCTCCTCCAAATTCCAAAATAGCTCCTAACCATCACTAACAACATCAAAAATAACATAATCAAGATACTACATGACAAGCATATACAAATCCGTCCAAAACTTCCTTCAACAATCAATCCATAAGCCAACAAATCAACATATCAAACTACGAGCTTTCTACTATGTTTTCCTTCACTTTAAACCATTAAAATCCTCCAAAAGCAACTCAATTAAACATATACAACAATCACATTAATCAAAATTCTTATTATTTCATCAACAACATCCACCACAAGGTTTATTTCATCTTTTAACAAATTTAACTTAATACGAGACAATTCTAGCGAGATTCTCCACGAATTAACATAAATCCTTAATCCTAGGGGAAGAATCTTACCTCAATTAACAGGATATTCCTTGGAACTAGCTTGAACCCAAACTTCACCTTCACCAACACAATACCACCATGAACGCGAAGTTTATGAGCTTATACGTACTTCCCGAGCCTTGTTGATGACAAACTTTAACACTTTATGACCAAAATTTGTATATGGACTTGTAGGAACATGTATTTATGTTGTAGAATGTTCTAGGGTTCGGAAATGATCAAAAATGACCAAAAGGGCCCTTTTGTACTTGCCAAAGTCCCTTCCACCGACTTAAGAATTGCCCTTCGCGTTCGCAAAAAGGTTTATGATGGCCAATTTTGAAACGTCCATAAATTTCTACTCTGATGTGATATCGATGAATGGTTTGTTGTATTAGAAAGAAGACTCGATGAACTTCAAGTTACATAGGTTATGCATTCCATAACTCCTTATATTCTAGGAGATATGCCTCTCTAAAGTTGGACCAAAATTTCTGTCCGAAATTCTGCCAAGTTTTCCCAAAATTTCAACAAACTTAATTCCTTCATTTCACTTTATCCCGAAACCTTTAGACACTTTCTTAGCACTTATTAAAAGTATTCCTTAACCTTATAAGGGTTCCATTACCTCTTCGAGCTTGCGTTAGTTTACTTACGACGCGAACGACTCAAAATTTTTTAAGATGTAACATTCTGAGTGCAGTGCTATTGATTAACTATGGAGCAAAGGGGAGATGAAACTTTACTTGATCTTGTAGCGAAGTAGTGAATGGAGATTGATTCTTTTGCCTTGGCTTTTCTTCTTCTTCTTCTTCTTCTTCTTCTTCTTCTTCTTTTGTGGGTAAGAGAAAAAAGGTGTTTGGGGAGGTTGGTTAGTGTTAAGTAGGGAGAGTAGGGAGTTGGTAGAGTTTTAATGGGATTAGGAGTGAAGTAGGGGTAGGAATCTTGAGGAATGGGAAGAGGTTTTTCTAATGGGTTGGAGTGGAGAGTGAAGAAAAAGGGACTGCTGTCCCTTAATATTATGTCAGTGGGACCACTATGGCGGCAAGAAAGCCGATGTAGCAGCGACGCCATGGTGGTAAGGTGACCGCTATGGCGGTACCCTGGATTTCCTGGGTGACCGCCTCAGCGGCCTGTTTTGGCGCTGTGGCGGTACCGTTCTATCGGTCAGACAACCGCTATAGCAATTTCCAATTTTGTCCATAGGATTCTTGATGCATTGAGGTATATTCGAGTCGTACATCTTGTGGTGAACCTTTCGCAAACACTCCTTACCTTTGAGTCCTTCTCGCCTTAATACCTCATAAGACTTTTGTGAACCAAATGACTCCAAGATATATGCAAAATTTAGCGCGAAAAATATCGGTGACGATCACCAGTATAGTGGGGAAGTACGCGAGTCAGGGATGTCGCTTGTAACCAGGTGATCTTATTGAGAATACGTCTAACAACGTTAGGTCACAGAAGGTTTCCGAATACGGCATTCACCCTATTCCTTCCTGTTGAAGTCAAGATGCGAGGGTGAGATGGTACTGTTAAGTCTTGGCTACTAGATGCATCACCAGTCAGCGCAGGTTAGTTTCCATGCCGTTCGGGGTCGAATAGTTGTTTAATTGGTATCTGATGTAACGACCCATTTCGTCATTACTGTGAATCTCGAAGGAAGACCACAACTATGGCTCCTTAAATAGTGTCCTTGTCTAGTGTGCTCCGAAAATAATTTAAGTCAACCAAAATCGTGGCACGCATCGCATAAGGGATAGAAGCATGGGGCCACCAGGCCCAGCTGAACCGCCATAGAGGCAGTATAGTCGCTACAGCGGTGTCAATGTAGCATTCTATTAACCGCCATAACGGTAAGAAAACATGGCCAGAAGTCGCCATAGCAGCCTCTTAGTCTCCGTAGCGGTGAACTTACCGCTGGGGCGGTATCGTACAGTGAAATTCCCTATTTAAAGAATCATTTCGGGAATTGCCCCATTTTTCATAACCCTAAATCCCAGCCGCCCAATTCGGTGGGAAAGCCTAAAAATGAGATTCTTAGTCTTGATAAATCCATCTAACACCCTCCAACTCTCCTTCCACTTAGTAAATTACTTCTAACCATATTCACCTAGAGAATCACCAAGGGGGTGTTTCAAGTAATCTAGAGTTGGAGGAATGATGGGTTAGCAACATTTCCACATAATTTCCTTTAAGCCATCTCCCATGTTCTTCACCTAAAATGAGTTAATAACCCAGATCCCTACACTCCTTTTTCTTCTATTATAAATTCTTCCATGGATCTCAGAAATGGGTTCTTCCCAATAGGAGCTTGAAAACGGGTAAATCACTAAGCATTGTTTTAAGTGGAAACTAGAAGTGGGTTAAGATCCCCAAACCTTCCTATTAATCCAAAATCTCTTATGAAGGGTTTAAATGAAAACTGTGAATCTTGGGTATCATGGTTGTCTCCAAACTAATTCGTGCGGATTGCGATGTGGTGATCGATTGAAGAAACCAATGGATGTTCGTGGCACCCGCTCGGCCATGAGGTAGGTTATGTCTTCCCTTTCGGTAGACTCTGATTAGTTTCATATATTCGAGTATTAGAAGGAACGGAGAATGCATGTATAGGAGTTGGAGATTTGGGATGGAACTTTAGGATGGTATTGATGTGCGATTTGTGTATTCGGGCTTGTGTCTTGTAGACTCCTTAGGTTGTTTGGTTTGGTTTCTTGAATATTGGTGGATTTATGTGACTTGGAAGGAGTGGATGGTACGTAATCTATATATGCCTTACGAAAGGTAATTCCGTAATATGTGGTTAATTGTGTTATACCATTAATGGCGAACCTAGGTGAAAAATGGAAGGGTAAAATGTATCAAAGATTATGACTGAGTTCTAGACTGAGTTGTGAGGATTGATTGTGAGTAGGAGGCGAATTTACTTGTCTAAGTTATCAGGCTGCGTTAGAGGTAGTGGTAATAATGTGTATCGATTGTTTAACCTGCTTTGTGTTTGGGGCTAGCCACCCCGTTTTGTGTGATTTGATTGTTCTATTGTGCCGGCTTGATGCCATGAGTCGTTGGTAGATATTGAATTCTGTTTTATCATCTTGATTATGGTATAATTGGCATACTCACTGTCGGTATTTGTACTCAGATATATATATATATTGTTGGAGTACCCATAACGTTGGTTCTTGTGATTCGATTATATTATTAGCATACCCACTGTTGGTACTTGTGATTCGATTATATTATTGGCATATCCACTGTTGGTACTTGTGAGTCAGTTATATTATTGGCATACCCACTGTTGGTATTGTGATTCTGATGTATTGTTGGCGTACCCATTGTTGGTACTGGTGATATTGAGCATGATTATTGAAGTAATTTTATGCATTGCACGCACTCTCATTTTCATGATACACTGTTAAGATATTGATGAACTTACTTGATGAGTTGGGCTCAGTTTTACTTAAGTGACATGAGAGTCCGATATCCGATGTTTGTCCCGGAATCGTGGATTGAGTGAATTGATATTTGATAAAATTCTTTTACTTGAGTGTCGTGAGATGGACGATGTTCGATGATCAATTCCGAAATCGTTGTTGCATGATCGATATCCGATGTTAGTTTTGGAATCGTTGTTAGTGCATGGACTCCGCGGGTCCCCCAGGGTGGTGCCGGTGAGAACCCCTCGTGGGCAAAGATTCGGGGTTCCGTCTGTCTGTTGGGCAAAGATCCGGGATGGGTGGCACTTAGACTTCGCGAGTCACGCTGGGTTGTGCTACCGAGACGTCGATATTTCCGTCCGGAGTACATGTGTACACCGCATTGCATGGCATGGCATTGCATTCATACCATTATTGCATTGCATTGCATTATGACTTGATTGAGATGTTTGGTGTTGTATTGTGATGCTGGATTGGATTGGACTTATTCAGATTGGGCTCCTTTGGGATTAGAGGCTTTACTTAAGCGATGACGGGTATCTAGTTCGATTTCAATTGATTATACTTGTTGATTTGTGCCTGCTGGATTATCCCCGAGTACCCTCCATATAATTAGTTATTTGATTGTTTCTGAGTGATGTAGGATACAAGGCGTTATAACGATGAGTTGTCTCCTAGACTAAAATGAACGATCTGAGGATTTATGTATTGGGAGTTGGCACTGGTGATATTTAACTTGTAGTTATCAGGGAGCAGTTGTGATCTAAAGGTATTGATGTTATGATGTGTTGTGGTTAAATATATGACTTGATTTAGTGATTATCATGGTTGTTTTTTTAATTCTTTTACCAATATGTGTTACTAACCATTGTCGGCCTATGATACTTACTCAGTACGCGTGGTTTGTACTGATACTGTACTTGCTACACCCTTTTTGTGTGTAGATTGTTTCAGGTATTTGATTTGATACGAAGCGGAATTGTACGGAGCCTATCTGGAAGGCCTCGTCCCACTTCATTCCGGGACGGCGGTTGAATCTTAGAAAGTAGTAGAAATCTGAAGTCATTAGTCGCTCTTGTACTAGTCTAGACCAAGTCATGGGAAATTGTATCGAGTCTATAATCATGTACTGTTGTAATCATATAAACACTTGAGTTTATTGAATATATTATGGAGTTCCGCTGTACTTCTAAATATCTAATGGTTTGAATGAATCATTGTTTAATTGATGTATTCTTAAATGAGAGGGTTCGCCTACCGAGGTGGGAAATGTAGGTGCCCGCGCGGTCCTGAATTGGGTCGTGACAATATTCTTAGGTTGGTATTGTTGACTGATTTGTGGGCTTGTTGCCTCTTTATGATTTATTGGCTTGTGGTCATGTGTGTGATATTGGACTTGCACTTAGTTGTCATATTGTGATTATGATATGGTTGTCTTCTTGTGTGCTTATAAATAGAATCACCTCTTCTAGTTCTGAAAGAGTTGAGAACAGGGACTCCCCTCGCGCCAACGTCGTCGCTCGGCTCGCTCGGCTTTCTATTTGGTCAAATGATCTGATTGAGTGATAATCTTTTTGGACCAAATTTATTTTCTAAATGCCATTATTTATTTTCCTAAATTCTTATATTTTCCTCGATAATTTAATTTAAAAATTGGCGGGATTTTTTTTTTCCAAACGGTAATATTACCGAATAGACACTACTGAATAGACATTGCCTTTGACGAGCAGGCATGTCTTCCCCAAAACTATGGCTATAAATTTTGAGGCTCGCCTCAATTTTCATTACTGAAAATTTGCGTTTTTACTCCCCTCTCTCCTCTGCATTCTGCATATTTTTCCAAACCAAAAACGTAAGTATCTAGTGTGATTTGCTGCTGCTCTTTGAGTTCGCCGAAGTTTTGCAATTTGCATTGCCGCATTGCAGAATAATTTTCCATTCTATCCTGAGAGAAATTAATCCATTAACCTTGCAACTATGAGGGGATTAGATTTCTTAAGGACACACAAGAAGCTTGTGGGCTCGGAAATTTTCTGTTTCATCTAATTTCTGTCCTTAACGTTTTTTTGATTTTATAAAACATAAACTGGTTTTAGTAAATTTTTGGTAAATTACTGATTTGAACACTTAGAGATAACAAAAGATGCATATATCTATTTCCATATTACTTTTTTATTCTCTTTACAAAAATTTAATAGTCTATAGCACTATATCTTCCCTCCTCATTGAAAATGCGGAGGGGGCGGGGGTGAACTTGTCTTCCACGCAAGGCACTAAATAGCTATATTTATATTATAACAAAATGAGGGTAGTCTAGCTTAATATTAAGCCAAGTGGCATAATATGAACAAGCTTCTTGGCAACAAATTCTATTTGCATTAATTTTAAAAAGAAATTAATTGACATTATTAAATGTACTCACCTAATTTGTTAGATTTGATTGGAGAAATATAATTAATTGATATTCTTGGATATAATTTATAGTCAATAATACTCTTTTAAATGGCAAGATGTAATATTACATGATGGCATTCCCCCCCCCCCCCCCCCCAAAAAAAAAAACACTTTAAAACGGTACAAGATATGCTTATTATTCTATTACCATCTTTAATAAGATTTCAGTGTGTAGGATTTTCATTTTATACATTAATTTTTTAACTGGACACTGATTACGGTATTGCAAAGGTAAATTTGATATTAACCAATTATCATATATTTAAATCTAAATTAAAAGTTATAGAAGAAAAACATTAAATTAAGCAATTATGATAAATTTTTTAATATTATTAACCAAATGCCACTTTAATTGAAAATGGTTTAAATTTTATTTTGGTGGATATTGATTGGAGAATATATCAAATAGATGAGAGATAAAATAAAGATTTGAAAGTTCAAATTAATATATACTATGTTATGAAATATATTAATGTGGATGTCCATGTAGTTCCCCCCACTACTCCTCACAATTATGTCCCACCTCCTCCATGTTCATAACTCTTGTAGAAGTAACTCCCATTACTTCATGACCACTGCTCCCACAATTTATTTCTATAACCCCCAAATGTTATTACCATGTTTATGATACACCCTTTGATGTTCTCAATATATTCCTATAAATAGTAAGATTGAATGTAATGGTTACACACTTGAACATACTTGGATGAATAAGAAGGCTCTCATCTCTTGTCTCTCTTTATTGTTCTTGTTTCATCTTTTGATATATTGTACTAACTCTTTTAGAATGATTTTACAACACGTTATCGAAGACGGACTGTCGTTCATCTTCTCTATCTAGCTCCGTTCATCTATACCCTTTTGGTCGTTATCTCTATGGCACTATGTGTGTTTCGGTGATCATCCTATCCAAAAGCGACATATGAAGTTTCAAAATGAGTTTCAATTTTGACAATTTAATTAAGATGAGAAGGTGAGATTATGCGGTGATTGGTTTAAAGGTAGCATATTTTCTTTTACTTTCCCCTTTCAAATTTGATATAAAAGATATGTATTTATCACTACCGCATCCTGAGTGTATTCTTTCTGTCCTTTGCTATTTCTAAATGGGATCTTTTCAACATGTTAGCTTGCAATTGTTTTCTTTCTAGATCCTATGTACTGATATGTGGTACATGTACATAATAATACAAGATATATTCTAACAAATTAATCTAGTGGATGTAGATAAAACAGATATAAGATCAGGTAGAAATTTACATCTACAACATATCATGAAATAGATTAAATTATTATACTTTCAAGTAGAGATACTTTTGTTCCTTTCAGTTTTTCCTTATTTGATCTCAATTCTAACACATTGGTTTATTTTACATTGAAAGCTTTACATATTGATTTATGTGGTGCTAACATTTTTAAATGTTTCAGAAAGGTATCAAGAAAAAAGAGAAAGATATTCATGTTGATTTTCTTAAATTTTATTATGACTTAATTTGCTCAAGTCTATAACCATTGATGGCGGTGATATATTTCAAAGGCTCGAGGGCGAGTCCTAGAACATTTGGCCTATTATCCCATTGGTTGAGGGTAAGACGATGGATTGAAGTCCCGTCGCACCAAGAGGGTAAGATATTGAGTTTGAGTCCTGGTGCACTATGGTGATAATATAAGATATTGGGTTCAAGTCCAGTCGATTTATGACCTAACACACTTTTATATGGATAAGACGTTGGGTTTGAGTCCCGATGCACTATATTATTGAGGTAATGATGACTAAGGCAAAATAATTTGTATTTAAGAATTGTTATGAAGTCCGTCCCACTGAATTTGCTCCATTCCCTGAAAAGAATGTGGTAGCAGTGCATATAAAGTCTGAAAGAAGACAAATAGTTAAATGTTGGTATGGAAGGACAAAACAATAATCGTCATCATTTTGGTAATTATAAAAGGAAGAACATTATGAGTTCTCAAAATGGTCCTTCAAAGGTGAAGGTAATTTTTTATGATCAATTTGGTACGAAAGGTATTGGGTACGCGATTTTCGTACGACCTAATTTAATAAGTTTTATAAATCCTCCACCAAAAGAAAGAAATGTAAAGTGAAGGTGTACTTCACCTTTCAAAGTGATGTTGAGGTGGGTCATATAAATATGATAAATGTCAAGGCATGATAATGAGCTTATAATGAAAATATATGAAGCACGCACAAATGATTATAGTCCATTTCTTGAAGAGAATATGACTTGTGATTAACATCGTGAATGCTCGCCTATTTTGAAAGTGAAATGTGAATACATTATGGATAAGGACATACTCAGGTATGGTTGGATGAATACCGCAACTCGTCTCTACGAGAGGTTTGAGAAAAATAAAGAAATTTTATATTGGCATAAACGGTCATTGGTCATGTATTTTTAATACGTCATAAATATTGTGGTATGCCTTATCATGAATTTTCGAAGGTTAATAGCAAGAAATAAATCTTGCCTATAAAGGTTTTGACCATGACCATAATGACAATTACTCCCTAAAAAGAGATGTTCACGGATGGTATTATGAAATATGTTGTAGTACATAATTAATTGGGAGCTCTGAAAAGGCTAATTTGTTACTACCTGGAGGAATAAAATTGTTCATAATATTGGTGTTGTAGTAAAGTCTCAAAATAAACTTTTTACGTTTCAAAGGCATTAGCCAAATATGAATTATATTGAGTGTTGACACCCAATTTTGTCCCTCATTTATCCCGATTTAGTTCCTTGGGCTTTTAATTTTTATTGACAATCTAAATATTTTTATTCATTACTATGCTATTACTATTATTTTATTATTTGCAAGTATCGTTACTCTATTATAATTAATATTTTAATATTATCCTCACATTACTATCTATTTGTTACTTGTTAATCATAAAGTTAAGCTGGATAATATTTCTTACGCTGCTATTACATTATCCATATATTTATAGTTTGCTATTATTAATAAATTAGTAACATTGAGTTATATCCTTATTACTATTAATTACTAATTGTATGATTATTAAACATAATTTCCAAGTTATCAATTTCCATGAAGAAGCATGAGGAATTGGAGAAGGTAACAATGCCCATTAGATGGCCCATTTTTCGGCCAAAATAACAAATCAAATAGCAGCCCAATTAGTCACCAATGCTCACCAAAAATATGGCCCAAAACGAAACACGTACTAACCCAAATAATTTAACCAGCCACATCCCGAAATACCCGACCCGATCGGCCCAATATTTTACCCCTAAAACCCTTCACCTTCTCCCTCTTTCTCGTCTCTCTCTCTCTCGTCTCTCCTCCTCTCTCTCCTCCATTTCAGCTACAATACAACCCCCTTTCACCCTCTGCATTTTTTCCTTTCCATTTCCGTGCAAAAAATCGTCCCTAGGTCCGCTACCGCTCCTTGTTGTTGAAAGGGAAAGACCTTCCCTTTTTTGCTTCAAGATACGACAATCTCCAAAAATCAGAGAGAGTCAGCCATCCGAATCTGAATAAAGATTCCAACGTTCAGATTATGCCGAGGCTTTGATTCGGTTTTTGAATTTTTCTCTTTTTTTCAAATTCCGGGCTCGCTCAAAACCTAGTGTTCGACACCTATAAATACGTCTCTAAGTGTTCGATGAGGGGAACTTACTTTAAAGTTTCATACCATTTTTTGACAATTATTCATCCGTCCTAAAACATTTCTCACACGAAAACTTTCGGATCTCCGTTTCGATTTGGGGTTTGAATCATTGGGGTGTAGATTCGAGACCCCGGGACGCCTCGTTCTTCGCACCAACAAAAGGTCATTAACTCTCCATCTCTTTTTGCTTCAGTTCTGTCCTTTGTGTTAATATTGTAGTTCGTTTATATAGAGTTCAGAATGCTAGTTAAGGTCTAATCGTTCAATCTCAATCGGAATAGGAATTAGTTATAGTTTTGTTTCGATTTTGTGTGTCGTTATTAGATTATCGAGCTTATTTCTCTTTTCATCGAACTTGCGAAATATGAGCCATTACAAATTTTCGTTGCACTTTGTTTGTCCAAAATGAACTAGTTTAAGGGGACTAACGCAAAGTATAATCTAGGTTCTATTTGAATCATCTCTTCGAATCTCCTCCCCCTTTTTTTTTTTAAAGGGGGGCCT
>NW_026714956.1:0-21532 GCF_029784015.1 Lycium ferocissimum | reverse complement strand
TGACCATAATTGTCATTTTTATTACTCATCATTACCCTAGCATTAATACTCAATATTAATAGGGGCGCGGTTCATGGAATATGTACCCCATAGTTCAAATATAAATAGGCTTTCTCATTTCATTGTAAGATCATCTAAAAATATATACAAGAAATACTTCATACTTACATTGTTCTTAGTTTTTCTTGTTCGAAATCAACTTAGCAAGGTTTCAACTGCTTGCTTGCCCGGATGTTACACCTCGGAAAATTCCATGTTGTTGCCTAGGAAATGGAACAACGTAGTGCGAGAAGTATACGATGTTCCTACAAGTAAGAAAGGTTATTTAGCGATTCTAATTAAGACTTCCAAAGATGATGGAAGTAAGAGGAGAAAGTTCCTTAAGGAAGGCAAAGCATATGTTGTGTTTTGGAAAGGTTCCGTAAAGTACCGAGCTGATGGTAACCTAATGATGTCCTAAGAAAGAGCTATAACGATCCTTAGATTGGTAATGAAGTGCTAAACAAGTGTCGAGAAGGTTCCATAAGGATTGGAGATCAAACGAACGATAAAAATCATTTCAAGGAAATGGGGTTATACGACCGACTTATATGGTCCGTATAACATTATACGGTCCGTATAAGGGTCCGTATAACACCCAACAAAGGTGGTGTTTTGCCTGATGGTGAACCACGACCACTTATACGAGCCGTACAGTGTTATATGGACCGTATAAGTGTTCGTGGAAGTCCCGACGGGCTGAATAAGTTCCAAGTATAAGTACATGTTCCCACTTCACTAATTTCATTTCCACACTTCTCCATCTCTCTCTCAAGGATTCTAGAGGGTTCTATACATTTCATCTTCAAGAATACAAGGGGGAATCAAAGATCAACATCATAAATCCAAGTGAATCAAGTGTGAGAAGCTCACTAGGGTTCATCCAAGTCAAGAATTCTCTTGGAAGTGGAAGCTAGGGTTTTCTTCAAGTGAAGTGTTTCCACTCCAAGCTCATTCCTACTAAATCAAAGGTAAGTTTTATGATCACTCCATGTTGTTTAAAGTACTGAGAGGTTGAAAGACTTGGATTGTAGAAGGAGATAGAAAATGGGTCATGAATGTGAGAATAGTGGCGTTTTTGAGTTGTAGTTTGGAATGAGTCATGATTCTTGATATGTTGTGATTATAATTATGTTATAAATGATATTAAGAACATGGGATAAACTTTATATTATGATTAAATGCAATAGTGTACTAAGACCATGGTTATGGGTGAATTGAAGTGAAATTTGGGAAACGTGGATAATATAGGTGTATGAAGATTGTTGCTTATGATGTTGTGAATGTTATTATAGACGTTTGGAAGCTGATATATGATATGGGGAAAGTTGTATAAACAAAGGAAATGCTAACCAATTTTCTCTAGCTTTAGTCAAGTATGATAAGCTATCGATTATCTAATATTGATACGAACTCTCTTGAAGGTAGAAACGTGAGCATTGAAGGAGAACGTTCAAGCGATATGTAGTTAAACAAAAGGTATGTCAGGCTAGTCCCCTCTTTCTAAGGCATGAATCTTATGACATGATCTTTCCTTATTCTCCATGACCCTCTTATACTCCAGAAACTATGAGTCCATGTTCATGAAGAATTTCATATGAGATAAGATAAGAGATAAGTCACGAGTATGATAATGATATGATGTTTCTACAAAGCTAATAATCCTATTTATGATTATGTGATGTTGTTCATTGTGCTACACTCACCTTATATGCTAATTCCTTCAAGGTGAGGCAGAATGCTTATGAAACTCCATAATGGAATCGGGGGCTCACGACCTTACGTCACCCTGAAAGATTTACAGTTTGTATTGAGCCTTTATGCATGATTCGTAATGATATTACACCGTGCCTATATGGCTGGGCAGACACCGCTAAGGAGAGCAGCGTATACACCATGTCTAGATGGCATGGGCAGACACCACTAGTGGGCGGTATGAGATGGTTACCCCGGACGCGGGCTAATGATGATCACACCGTACCTATATATATATGTATATCTCTATATATGTATATGTATATATCTATATATGTATATGTATGTATATATATATATATATGTATATATATGTATATGTATATGTATATGTATATATATGTATATGTATATGTATATGTATATCTCTATATACGTATATGCATATATATATATATATATATATATATATATATATATATATATATATATATATATATATATATATATATATATATATATATATATATATATGCATGATATGATGACGTTTATGAAGTAAGTCGGCATGCATTATTTCTATCATGATTGACGATCGGTTATATATATATATATATATATATATATATATATATATATATATATATATATATATATATATATATATATATATATATATATATATATATATATATATATATATATATATATATATATATATATATATATATATATATATATATATATATATATATATATATAATATATATATATAAATATATATATATATATATATATATATATATATATATATATATATATATATATATATATATATATATACATATATGCATACATGATATGATGACGTTTATGAAGTAAGTCGATGCATTATTTCTATCATGATTGACGGTCGATATATATATATATATATATATATATATACATGTTGTTCTTCATGATTGATGTCTTGTTCTTCACTTATTTCATTGATGTATCATTATTGTTTAAGCCTACATACTCAGGTACAATGCTCGTGCGACGTCCTTTACTTTGGGCGTGTTCATGCCGCCGGAGTAGCGGAGGTGACCCAGATTCGTAGGGGCTATCAGCAAACTTTAAGAGCACTCCATTGTCCCGGAGGTGCCATTGATTTATTATTTTGTGTATGTATATGTTTTGGGCACGACGGGGTCCTGTCCAGTCCATATGTCTAGTACTCTAGTAGAGGCTCGTAGATACGTATGTGTGGGTAGCATGGTCTCACAATGCCTTTATTGTATGTATATTATTTTGATAGCCGAAGGGCTTACGTATGTAAAGGTAAATATGTTTCAAAGTGAAAATGGTTTTCCTATGATTATAAGCATGAGAATAATGAATGAACGCTGGGTGAGTACGACGAGTAATAGAATGAGTGGTGCTCGGTGGTTAGTTCCGGGTACCCGTCATGGCCCCTAGTCGGGTCGTGACACTAGAAACTTGAGCTCAAAGCTTCTCCAAGGCCCAGCCTATTTAATCTAACTATTCTCAATTATATTTCATCAATCCTGTGTGTTATTGCTAATTATCTCATAATTTTTTGTCATATTGATCCACGTGTCTTTGATCATGTAGACAAATTCAACTGTATCGATTTACGGGTAAACAAAAGGTTCACAATCATTGACATTTCTTATTGGCAGGAGTATCAAATGATCAATGTCAAACGTTTGCATGAGTTAAATAGATCAAATCGTTAAAATCTTTTAGTCATATATCGTTCAATATTTTTTTGGTTTAAGATAAATGGGTTAATTTGGACAAAACACATTTGATCATAATTCAACTAACCTAACTCAAAATCATTTGCATTCATTTATCTGTTCTTTCATACGTAATTGTTTAGTTACCAAATCAAACTAATAAATACTTTTTCTTTTATTAAATTATCACGACTTTGAGAACACAAATTGATAAACTGCTTAAATTAACACAAATTTTTACATAAACTACTTAAATTATGTTTAAAATTACCCACTAATGAATATGTATCCAACTAAAATTTGAGCGAGTTAGATGAATTGGACGAATTTATGTTTGCATAAGCCAAATTTGTCACTCCGAATCATTGGTAGCAGCAGGTAATAGCTTGCGTAATGGGTATTGCTTCCAATCCTAGTTCATTCCACGTGAAGAAAAGTAATACAATGGATAAAGTTAAATTGCTAATCAGCCGTTCAAAGGTAAAGTAGAGTTCACCTATACTAAATAATGATGAAGCGTCAGCCCTTTCACTAGTTGGCTTATTTTATTATTTTAGTATTAATAATTAAACAGAATGATACAAATAAAATAACAGAGGTGGCTGAACGGTGACCTCTCTGTGATAAATAAAGCGGAGTGATGAAATGAGGTATTCTTTATACAAATTCGAAAGAGCTAAGCACCTTAAATCTAGAAATATCTAGGTCTATTTTCATTTCTTTAATTTTTCTGTCTCCAAGCTTACCTTTTTTTTCTTCTATGAAATCGTTTGGTATTCGAAAATAATCTAGATTCGCGAGAAAGTGCACAAAATAATTGTCTTAAGGATCTCTACTTAAACATTATACAAATTTACAAAGTATTAAGGTTTGGCAGCCTTATAATCAATTTCTGACTGTTGGGTCTGAAATATCAAATGTTTGAAGTTAGTCTTTGTCAACGCCTATAAACCTTAGGTCTAAAGTTTGAATGCAATTTAATTTGCTCTAAATTAAGCCTATCTTCAAAGATGATGATCCGAAATTGACAAGAAGAAGAATTGGATGAGAAGAAGACAAAAACTAACTAATCTTTAATATTTTTTAGAGATTAAATATGAGTGCTCAAAGTGGCTACTTGATATCATTTTCAGATTCACAAAATACATGATCCGTTAAAAAGGAATACACTCTCTATCACAAATATCTTAAATTTCATAAAATCGAACTTAAAATCTATAATTAAGGAAGAAAGAGTATCGTCCATCGTATCAACGATCCTCAATGACTCCTAGCTAGCCTCCAGAGAGTAATTGGTTAAAGTTAGAACTCAATTCTTGAGCAATAGTAGCCCTACGACAGGACTCCGCATCTCACTCCTGTAGGTCTCACTTTCATCCAATAATCCATCCCTACAGAGATATCATTAGGTACTAGTGGGCTACGACACTTTTTATGCATTCTTCGGTGGAAATTAAAGTGTCTTTTGGTCATGCAATACAAAGAATGAGGTCACGGAAATCATAATGATGCCAATTCTTCTATATATTTTTACTTGCTTATCGTTATCATGAACTCTAATCCACATAAGATTATCCAAATGGTGCTCTCAATTTTGGTGAATTTATGATTTTGTCCATGATTATCTCTCATTCTCTCCACATTTTGGTTGCGTACCTAAAATATGACACATATTTTGAAATGACTTTAGCGAAGTTTATCCATTTTGCTTAATCGCCTGATTTGATTTACGAATATTATATTTTTTGTGGCAGATCGATTAATGGATCCAAAAATTTGACCAAATTAATATTTAGGGGTCAAGTTCAATATCATGTACTAAAAGAGTCTAAATAAATATAGATATAACTCTTCTGGCAACCAAAAAAAGATATACATTTTAAAATCTGTTACTTCAACTCAAAATCCAAAAACGTCTAATTCTAAACCTGCCACTATATGGTTTCATCTCCCGACTTGAAAATTTGGAGCTTCAGTGAAAATATTTTAGTCTTGGCAATCGCATCCCAGGCGAAGATATTGTTATTATTATACATATATATATATTAGATAATAGTGAAGCCGTACTATGCCACGTTACTGCTTTTTGAAGAGTCTACACGTCCCACGTCTCTGTTATATATCCTGTATATGGCACCATATCGGTACATTTCAACAGAATAAGTCACTACAAATCATGTGACACACGTGTGATGATTTGCTAATGTTAAAGATAAGTATTAACTGATTGAAACAATAACACGAGAATCCAAACTTACCAACTAGTACAACTTTTACACCACAAGTTTTTTTGCTACTTGGCATCTGCCAATTGCATGTGAAGATATCATTTTAGGTCACGCTACTATGATAACATACTTGTGGACAAGATTTTATTAGACATAAATGGTGCAGAATAACATATAGAAAGACAACTTATTATCAAATGCAATATATAATTATACTATTTAACTGAGCAAAAAAAACATACAACTCTATATTAATAATAACATTTTCTCAATAATATCAAATCTTTCAAATTATTGGTGCAAGTTCATTTGTGAGTTGTTTTTAACTTATTTTAGGATATATCATTTTTTTCCCCGCAAGGCAATTTCCTTTGTGGCTTTGTTACCTAACTCATGCCACCTTATAGTCGGTACTAAAGAATATCCAATCTCCGGCTATTTCCCAATCACACAAACCAGTGCATGTCAATTTAATTTGAAATAACTGTCTCACCTCTGTTTCCACCTCTGATCAATATGGATGTCAACTAGACACAAAAAATGATCTAGTTAATATACTTGATTTTATACAAATATTAATTGCATGTATGTTGTCTCTCAGACACGTAAAAACTGAATGACCTAAGGATCAAGTTGTGAAGCGGCCCAAATGGCTCTTAATTTAATTTAATTACTTGATTTTTCTCATTCAAAAATATGTAAACGTCTGATAACTATATAAGGTCTTTTAAACGTTAGCTAAATCTTGAAGGCTTTGCTGTGCACTCAGAGGCGAATCCATTAAGGAAGTACGGAGTGCCACGCCACCTGCAAGCATCGGCCGAAACTCTTTGTATTTATGTATTTATATAATAACAGTATAAAATGCTGAAGTGCCACCCCTATAACAAAAGTGGCCGCAGTGCCAACGGCGGAGGGCTTACTTTTCTTCTATTTTGGTTCGAATCCCGCATGCTAACAATTCAGTCTCTACACATTACACCTACGGACTTGCGACACATACTAGTTGACACTCTTCTTTGTTCAATGTTGACTATTATATTTGCTTAACTAAGTTTATCAAATAATAATAAAAAAAAAATTCTAGGATATTATTTTTTTTGAATAAAATAATAGAAAGTATCTTTTTTTTTTCTTTTTTTTTTCTCTCATCTCTCTCCTAGTAAACCAAAAATTCCTTCCCAAACAAAAATTAACCTCCGCCATTTTCCCCTGCTCTTGCTACCGCTGTGGCTGCATCACCACAGCTCCGCTGCCTCTGCTTCTACCATTGTAGGCTCCGTTAATCTCTTTATTTATATGGTTGCCCTATTGGCTATTTCCTTTGTTCCCCTCCATCAAGTATATATTCTTGCTATGGTTCTGTAATATTTAGTTGGATTACGGTGTTCTCACTAACTTTTGTTAGTATTCTAATTTTTTTGGTTATGCATTGTTTAATCTGTTACATAGATCTTGATGTATTTACAAATGTAAGTAATGATGTCATTGAATTGAACTGAATTAATTAAATATGGATGAGCCAACTGCATGTATACCTTAATTCAATATCATTAACTAGCGGTAAGTTTGTATTAAAGATAGTGCACTACTAAAAACACGCCTTTTCCCGAGTAGCAAAACCGACGATTTATCAAGAATTATCATCTCGAAAAAAGTCGATGGATTCCTTAGCCTCCATTAGTAATTAAATTAAAACCAAGACGATACTAGAATTCTTTTTATAGTTTTTGTGCATTTTTGAGCAAACTTAACCTACGGACATACGTCGGTTTCATTAAGAAAAAATTTGAAATATTTTCATTGGTTTTATATAGTGTCCGTTAGTTATCTTAATATAATAGTAGATCGACAGAGTCTGTCAATATTTGTCTCTCGGAAAAATACGATTTTTAGTAATGATGACACCCGTAGTCATCAAATCCTGAATCCGCCTCTGTGTCAAGACTGATGTTCTAAGTCCAAAGTTGTCGACATCATTATCCTTCTACATAATGGCATGGCATAGATTGTACAAAAGGGATCATTAGATGACGATCACATATTCTTTGAGGAGTTCTCTTTTTAAATTTTTTATTGTACGTCGGAAATCAGGAAAGATGAGGAAAATAAAACGATAAACATTGAACACATATCTAGTAGACTGTCTTAGAAATTTTCACATCTGTTATGGGTATTCCTAAATAGTAAGTCTTGTGATATCATCGTAAGGCTGTACTCATTGAGGAGTTGAAAATCTTTTGTGTAAATTCCCTTGAATTCTTTGATGGCCTTAACCTATTTGGGTTAGAAAAGTAATACCCCTTCACATTTTGAATAGGTTAGAAAATCGCTCTCAACATCAAATTCAGAAACCAAATGAGATGGTCACTGATAGAATCTTTTAAAGGTCAGTAATGACCGCAGTTAATATAAACTAGAACATGTACTTTTTTTAAATAATCCATAATTTAAGCTGTATTGTTATATACAAATTAAAATTTCATAGTTCTCTTCTTTGCTAAACTTCGGCGCTCCGAGACTAATAATATATGTGTGATATGTCCATGTCTGGACCTTGATAATTGTGTTTTTCCATATTCGCCACGTAGTAGTAAAACGTATGGCCAATTGATTCATTAGTGTTGACTATATAACCCGAATATCTTCCGAAGATATTCCCTGTCGTAAGGTACCAAAATCTTTTTGGAATTTCAAGAGATGACAAGGAATCCATTTCAGATTAATATATTCCTCTAAAACGATTCTAATCAAAAGTATCGACATGCTGTAGACTGTAGGTTTGTTTGGTACCAAATTTTTTTTTTAAAAGAATAAGTAATTTTTTTCTTACTTGTTTATTTATATGTTTGTTAAGTAAGAATAAATTGTCTCAAAAATATTAATATCTAATTAGGAAAGTACTATATATTGGGTGGAGAAGGAGTGGAGGATGGGTTGGTTGATGGGTGGCGGGGTTAGGGGTGGGAGGAAATAATGAAACTCCACTTATAAAACTTATTTTTTGTATTCCCATTAATGAAGTCATTTTCTTGGTTTATATGGAATGTGTTTTTTAAAACTTTTTTTTTTTTCCAAAACCAATCATGAACAAATTAAGATAACATTTTCCTCCGTACTAAATACACCCTTAAATATTGGAGGGGGAAATCAATTGCCAACATTGCACGCTAAATATAATCTCATTGGTCCAACACCAAATCAATGAGCATTTATACATTAATTAATTGGTGCAAAGTTGTGACGATAATTCTTCCATACTTTTTTATACAATCATTTCATAATCGTTACTATTTTTCGATTAATTTGGAATAACATTGCGTGTATCATATATGCTGCATTACAGAGGACGCTTTTGTTTATCTAAAGTTTCTTTATTTTTAAAGCTCAAATCTGAAACATCTAAGTAATAATAAAAGAATCTCCTTCATCCCCTACATGTCTTAATGGTCACTTTCTCACATTATTTAATAATAATTGTGCTTGCCGTTGTTCCATAAATCGACAATTGGATCGAAAGTGACATAATAATTCATCTAAACCATGGATTTCGTTAACATATGAAGTCGTCAAAGAATCGACCCTACAGGTTGCAAGTGTTAATGTTTCATTATAAGCAGACCTTTTAACTTGTGAAACTCCTGTCAACCAGAGAGCGTGCTTTCGTAGTGTAGTATTTAATCAAAGTTACTTACGGGTTTCTCCTTAGTGAAAGTAAATCTGCAACAATCACGACTAGTGCCATCGATCGATAGGAATTATCACAAGATGAATGAAATTCTTTACAGAGTGGGTAGAAATTATTACAAGATAGATTAATTTCTTTGCAAGTGTATTCCGTGTAAGCCCTAACCATCATACAGTATTGGAAGCACTAATAATGGTGTATTTACATGATATAGGTATGGTTTAAGAGGAGGATTAGCTAATGGGCTAACGGGTTAAGTAGCACCATTGTAGAATGGCCCGACCCAATAACTATTTCCAACACGCAGTTTTGAAAATATCAACTTTTACCAGCCTAAATCTGCCGCAAAATACAAATAAAGAATTTAATAGTTAACACGATTTCTACCAATTCAACAATCTATAATTCCTATATTTTTAGTTTAATTACTTTGAATTTTTTTTTGTTGTACTTTTTGACAATAAGCACTTTAATGTATCACTCCGCTACAAGTCTAACACCTTATTGTATGGGGTGAATTCGGCATTTGGTAGGTAGATAAAAAATAGACTAACACGTGGAGGTATTAACTCAGACCGATCCAGGTTAATAGAGAAGTCCCCGATCACAACTCGGAGGCCTCCTCGCACCATCATCACCGGAATGTCTTGGACCAATGTCATGCTGGTGGAATCAAGCTTTGGAGCTTGGAAGCCACAACCATAAATACTTCAATGAAGAGAGAAGCGTGAGTGCAATCAACACCATCAACTCAAGAAGACCAACTATCCAAACAACAAAGAACCCGAGCGTGTCAAGATTTATCCATTTAGTTCTTTGGTTGTAGTTAGCTTCTTTTTTGGTTCCCACCTATTTACCTTCGGAAGCATTGTGTAATAGGTGTTCGTTGGTTAATTACTTTATCCTACAAACAACAAGGTTGTTTAGGCGGACTTTTGAAGAAACAAGCCCTTTAGGTTTGACAATGTCACGACTCAATTTCACTAAGTCGTGCGGGCACCTACCTTTCCCACCTCAGCAGGAGAACTCTTAACTTAACATTTTACAAGTCTGAAGGATAATAATACGTAAATAGTCTCAGAATGGAAAGCAAGACATAATAATAGGAAGGGTCTTGGGCAGCGAACGTCCTCATGCTCACCCTGAAGAGACTCGAATTAGCAATCCTCAAATATCAGCCACAAGGAGTAGAAATGGATCCAACCTGGTACTCTGTATTCATAAAAGAATGCAGCAAGTGCAGGTCAGCACAAACAACAAGTACTGGTAGGTATCATAGGCCGACTAGGAATAGCTAACATATATAAGACAACAAAGCAAGATAAACACGTAAACCAACAAAGTACAAGTCAACATGAATCCTTATCCACGGTATAAGTCACCACCTATGTTATAGCATCTAAACCCAACGGTGCCAAGTCTCGATATAATCAATCCAAACCAGTACATCACAATCATATCACAACAAGTCACAAGCAACCAAAAGGTAAAATGCAATGAAATAATGTATGTATGATGAATGTAATGCATATGCACCGTACACATGTACTTCGATAATGGAACATCATATCTCGGCAGCACAACCTATGGGGGATCCGCGAAGTCCATGTACCACTCGTCCCGACAACAACCTCGGTGACGAGCACTCTCTCGATCCCGGCAAGAGACCTCGGGCATCGATCACTCATTCGTTCACTGCAAGAAACCTCGGGCAACGTACACTCATTTCTCTCTAGTAAATGACCTCGGATCACAGACTCTCATCTCTCTTTTACGCTCTCCGGCAAAGACCTCGGAGGCTACACTCTCTCACTAATCATCATCAGTACCATAACCATGCAACATCAATGTATCATGGAAATGAGTATGAATACTATGCAATGTAATATCAACAACCAATTCAATCGTAAACAGTACCGCACAGGGCACACAAGTAATATCAATAATAAGGCTACACAATAAGCCACAATGGAATCACAATCTCATCTCAATAACAATTAGGTAAAGTACCGCAATACCATAGTCATGATATATCACTAGTCACAAATACCCAATGTCTCAACATGGCAACAAGCCAATAAACAAATAGATCAAGATAAGTCAACAACACAACGTGGTGGCTGGCCCCTAAATCGTACAACAAGGCCCAAGCTAAGACAATATCTAACCCAACTTCATGCCCGAAGGTTTATATGCATTCTCCAACAATATCATCTAAACATACGCTTCGCGAATCAAAGTCTCACCATGGTAAACCGTAACCTACCTGGAGGGCCGAACAACAAAGTTTCCAATGGTCAAAACTTGATCCTACCCTTCCTTTGAGCCTCGAGATAATAGAAGTCTAGTCATATCCGAATTATGAAATTAGAATCAAGAAGAACATCATTCAAACCTTACTTTTATTCAAGACCCCAAATCCCAACCTATGGAATGGGGTTTATAAACTAGAAAGATGGAATAAGGAATCTATAGGTCTCAATATGAAATTAATGTTCTAGGTGATCAATTCCCATTAATTATAAGCTAGGAGAACTAACAAATCACTTAAATTAGAATTCTAGGCAAACCCCCCAAATTTGGGCGTAAACCCTAACTTGCAATTCCATAAATTAGCCTCTAATTAGGAAGGAATCATGCAATAATAGATTCTAGTCATCAATTTCATGCTTAATAAAGGTAACCCAATCAACAAATCAAGATTTAATAGCCTAGAATGAAGAACCCATTGAACCCTCCTTTAATCCTTAAGCTCTTAATGAAACTAGCATGATTAATGGAATCCTAAGGTGATTAATAGATCAAGGAATGGGAAGGATGGTGAAGGAACTTACAACAATAATTTTCTATGAAGAATATCCTTGAATGCTCCCAACAATATCTAAAGTCGGAATGGTAATGAATGAAAGACTTAGGGTTTTTAAATAAAAATTCTGGTCCGTCAGCCGCTTTCTGTCATGACCCAACCGGAGGGCCATGACGGGCACCCGGTGCTAACCCACCGAGGCACCCCTCATCGTACATTCACATTTTTCATCTAGGTGAGCCACATAGCTTAATCATAATTTCTATCCATCATTCATGCTAATCTCGTTGGACGATAATACATTCATAACATCATTAACAACTAAGCCCATATCAATGTACATAAGCCGACGAGGCTATCAAAAACATATACAAAATATAAGCCGACAAGGCTAAGGACATCTAATCATACACAACTGTCTACGAGCCTCTAAGGAGAGTATGTCACATCATATAGGCAGGAATGGACCCCGCCTTGCCCATGGGTATGTACACAAAAGAATAATACCAAAAGCTGTAGCTCTGGAATGAAATAGAGCTTCTCTATGTAGTCCCTGAGCAAGATATCTATGGATCAAGCCAGTCTCCCTGTCCACCTGCGGGAATGACGCAGCTTCCACAAACAAAAGGACGTTAATACGAATAATTTACTGAGTATGTAAAGCATAATCAACATCATAATATGAGCATAAGAGACAAAGACAAGAAATAACATAGGATGGGGGATTCGGGGAGTAGTAGAGCCATCATCATAATTACTTACTTGTCTTTTATAGGGACCTTCCATTTCTAATGCGTGCTTGTGTACATACATATATGTGTATACCTATGTCCATCCGTGTACATATCCATGTCCATGATCATATAAATATTCGCATCCATTTTCATATCCGTATTCATATACATATTCGTATTCATATACATATTCGCATCCATAGCATACCCGACCATGAAAGTTCGGTGGTTTCGCATACTCGGCCATGACAAGGCTCAGTGTCATACATACCTAGCCCTACCAAGGCTCAGTGTTATCCATACCCAACTGCAGTGGTGTGCGCGCAATAGATGTCATACCCGCCCATATAAGCTCGGTGTTATATAATAGTCATATATACTTAGACATGTTTACATAAAAGTCCATAAGTATCATCAATATCATTGTCATCATCATTTTCGTTACATCTATCCTTATAGGATCAACTATCATATAAAGGAAGTACTAGTATCGTGAAAGTATCGAGAATCATGAGCTTTGGTACTCTTAGAGGTAGAGTCATTCATAAATCACTATGGAACTCATGAAAGGATATATATACATATATAGCAAGGGAACCATGGCTTAATGAAAGAAGGTTTATCCTTACATACCTCTTTATCTCCTTAACTATTTAGCGTTCACCGTTGAAGCTCGAATAATCTACATTTAGAAGGATTCATACCATGGTTAAGCCTTAGTGAAACTCTTCAATTCAGACTAAGGTAATTCATGTTCTAATGAAAATTGGGCAGCATTTCCCCTATTTTGTCAACTTCCACTATATCACAAAGCAACTCCCAAACAACCACAATAATATCCACAATATCATGATCAAGTATTCACATTCGATTTAGCCTTCAAAATTCATCCTTGTGTTCAACTTATGCTAGCAACTTCATACCCATTTTAGCACATTTTCATATAATGCGTCTTCATCACCATTATTACTTTCCATAGCAATATTATACCCATATTACACTAAGAATCATAACTCAAGTTACCTTTCTACTCAAAAACCTCATAAAAACTACATTTAGAACTCATCTTCCACTTTTTCCTTCCACCTAAGGTGTTCAACAAATAAACATTCTTGATAGTATGTAATAAGTATGAAAACTAACCTTTTATCTCATAAGAATGAGCTTTGAAGCAAGCTTATCAACTTATATATATGAACCCTAGCTTCAATATCCAAAGAATTCTTGGAGTTTATTAACCCTAGCAAGACTTCTAGCACATGGGTATCTTGATTCTTGCCTCTTGATATTTAATCTCTCTTGGATTTGGCTTGGATTAGTTTATGGAGTGGAAGAGAGGGTTTTTAGAGAGCCTTTAGATCTGATTTGGTAAAAAAAATATGTCCAAATGAAGTGGAACGAAATATATAAAGCGGAACTTAAACTCCCGTCGGCAATTAAATTCGTGCCCATTTTGACGGGTCAGTATAAATTCCTACGGACCATCAAATGGTCCGTAGAACTGCCCAGTCAAATATGGGTCACTGTGACCATTTGACGCCGGGTCGTGTCAATTTGACGGACCGCGGGGGGTGCACTTTCATGGGGGGCGTCAAAATTCCTGCGGGCCGTCAAATGGTCCGCAGAAATTTTCTGCTCAGACAGTCTGTCGTAGAATGGCCATAACCTTTTACTCGGACGTCACATTGATGATCGGTTTGTTGCATTGGAAACTAGACTCGATGAAATTCAATTTGGACAAAAGAAACGCACCAAAACTCCTCATATTCTAGGAGATATGCCCCCACCAATTTGGACCAAAATTCTGTCCGAAAATTTTGCCAAGTTTTACCAAAGTTCCCACAAACTCCATTCCTTTTTTGTTTGTTCTTAAATCCTTCCATAGCTCATTTCATGGGCTTAAACCCCCATAAACATAATATGGGAACATTTAATCTCATATATCCTAGTAACTTTTGTTTCCACGATTAGGACAACTAACGCCTAACGAATCTCAGTGGACGAAACTACGAGGTGTAACATTCTCCCCTCTTAGAAACATTCGTCCTCGAATGATAGACTATTGAGATTCTACAAAAAAAATTTGCCAGAGTTTTCCCTATAATATGGCACTACCATCCTGCACTGTAACCCAAAATACATCGCCTCACAGGGCTATAACAACACGACAATAACCATGGCCACACACGACAAAGTAAACATCAAGAAAAGCATTAAATACCTGAGGTTAATGGCGTCTCTGCCTGAATCTCTTCTGAAGGTGAAAATAAATGCGGGTACCTGGATTTCATGTCCTCTTCGGATTCCCAAGTCATTTCCTCTATATTATTATTCCTCCATAAAACTTTAACTGAAGCTACCTCTTTGGTTATGAGCTTTCATACTTTCCTATCTAAAATGGCAATGGAGACTTCTTCATAAGACAATTGTTTAGTAACTTGGACATCATCTATTGGCACAATTCTATAAGGATCTGCAATACACTTACGAAGCATCAATACATGAAAAACTGGATGGACTGACTCCAAATCTGCAGGTAGGTCTAATTTATAAGCCACTTGGCCTATCTTGCGTACAATCTCACAAGGTCCAATGTACCGGGGACTAAGCTTACCCTTTTTGCCAAATCTCATGACGCCCTTCATTGGCGACACCTTCAAGAATACCTAATCTTTCACTTGAAAATTCTAAGTCTCATCGATCCTTTTTCTTGCTCAATAATGATATTAAGTCTTACATGGTTTGCAAATCTATCCCACTTTCTTTCTTCCATGTGACCATGAGAATGGTATTGATTTACATCTGTAGAGTCTAGATAAATTCAATTCGAGATGTCTTGTCGTAGGTGTCCCTCGTCGACTCATTCAAGACTTCATAATTTTCGAGAATTTCATAACCCTTTGGTAAGCTGTTGGAAATTCGCTATAACCACAATGATACAAAAATTAAAGTTCCAAGGCGTAATATTTTTCTGGTAAAACCCTCTTTATTCAATGATCCTATCGAATTCGTAAATAATCTAACCCACCTCAGGGCTATCGTAGGAAACATATAACATATACTTATATCACTTCCAGTGTAATTGTCCTATTTGTCCTTAATGATAATTCCGACTCAACGTTTTGACTTAATTTACCATATATTCTCCCTCAACTGAGCCGGAGTATCACAAATACACTATTCTTGTTTACCCCCTACTCCTCTTTCTACATACCCCATTGGTTTCATTCTCAATATGTAAATACTTACAGGTTACATAACCGTTCTTGTGTGATTCGTGTACGAACATCTAATCTTATTCGTAAACTTTCCTTCCTTTGGTCCGTTCTATTTTATGTATTTCACACATACCAAAACTCTTTTGTCTATCTGATGTAACTTATCTCGTCATACTCTTTTCTCTCCTTTATTAGTCCCCTGATTATCACATCTTATATTCTATTGGAAAACTTTATGCCTCTTCTTATTTGTCACTTATAACTCGCAATGTCATTAACAAACGGCTATCTTGTCAATTCCCTCGCCTCTATTCCATTATAGCATCGCTATCCTTTACAATATTCCTCAAGTTATTTGCTCCCAATGTCATGTTGTTCAAGGTTTTCATAAATAATTTTCAGTAGAGTCTCAGATACCCGCTCGATTCTTGTTCACTTATTTACTAGCTATTTGACTCATTTCTGCATAACTTTCACTTTTTTGTTTTAGAGTCTATATCTGTCACGTCTTAGGATCCATTGTTTCAATCTCTACACCTGTATTTCCCTTACTCGCGTTCCCCTCTTAAGGGTCTTACTTATACCATTCTTAAATCCGTTACCTTACTTTCAATCTTGAATTCATATATCCCTTTCCTCGATTCCCTTATTATACTGCATCATATTCATGTCATCTCCCATAATTTATAGCTACGGTGATTCATGTGTGAAGTCTTAACATACTCATCTCGCAGTTTTGTAATCAAGTAATACTGTTACACCTCGGAAATTTCCCCTTAGCGTACAGTGAATAGACTCACGAAGGACATGACGTATACGAGGTTTGGACAAGTAAGAAATAGTCTTAAATGGTCCTAATTAAGATTTCCAAAGACATTCGAGTTAAGGAAAGAATGTTGTTAAGGAAAGCGAGTTATAAGTCGTGTGTCGGGTAAATTACGAGCATCAAGTTAATGATGTTTTAATAATGTTTTGGAGAAGAGTTATAATGTCCCTTAGATTGCTAATGAAGTGATAAACAAGTGTTAAGAAGGTTCCATAAGGATTGGAGATCAAACAAGACGACGGGAACAACCTCGGTGGAACTGTGAGTTCCACGACCATGTTCCACGGACAGCACCATGATCCACGGACAGTGGATGGGTCCGTGGAACTGCCAGCAGAAATGGTGGCTGGCTGGTCATGAACCACGACCAGTTCCACGGACGGCATTGTGTTCCACGGACCATGAAACAGTCCGTAGAAGTCCCGACGGGCTGAACTTAGTTCAATTATATAATGATGCTCCCATTTCATTTATTTCATTCCCACACTTTTCTTCAACTTCTCAAGACCTCTAGAACCTTACATATATTTCATCCACAAGAAAACCAAGGAAATCAAAGATCAATAACAAGAAATGAAGTGAATCAAGTGTATGGAACCTTACTAAAGTCATCCAACTCAAGAAATCTCAAGAAAAGTGAAAAATGGTTTTGGTGCTAGAAGAATACTTCCGCTCAAGGCTTGTTTCTACGTTATCTAAGGTGAGTTTCATGGTATTTTCATGATGTTTGAAGTGTTAATAAGTTGAAACACTTGGATTGTAGAAGAGTAGAAAATGGGTGAATAGTGCTATGGTTGAGTAGTAGTTGGAATGAATCATAAAGATGGACATGTTGAGATTATAAATACGTTATAAATGAAATTTAGAACATGGAATAAGTATTGTATGAGAAAGAACACGATAGAGAACCTAGGTCATGATTATGGAGAATTGGAGTGAAATTGTCACACCCTAATTTCCCTTAGGGCGTGATGGGCACCCGACCCTTATTTAGGGCCGAGCGAACCCGCCGACTCACATCATGTTCATAATCACGCTGACTTTCCGAATTATGACACGAATACATAATGATAATTTTTCGAAACATAATATACTTCTTTTTACCTTTCTCGAATCAAAGGGAATTTGTAACATATAGAAACATATAGAACTTATAATACAACGCAAATGACATATCGGCTTACATAGCCGCTTACACGACTGACATCGTATACCCACGACACTGTCTGCAAAGTCTCTAACCCAACATGAAACCATAACATGATAATCCGACTCGGGCAAAGACTCCGAAAGAAATGGAGCTCGCTAATCCCGCCGGAACGTCTTCTACCGATATCTTCAACACTCACGGGTGTACCAGGTATACGAAACGCAGCCCCGAAGAAAGGGGGTCGGTGACGGGAATAGGGTACGAGTATGTAAAGCATGAAATATAATAAGCGGGATTATACCGAAATAAAGAGTACGTAAAAACCGTAAAACTTGCCTTTAAAAAACATATATCATGTATGTCATTTCCATAAAATCATCAAGTATGCATATAACGTGCCCCCCGCCCTCGCGAGGGACGCGGTGAATGAAATCATCGTATACACATATACATATACATCCAACGTGCCCCGCCCTCTAGTAAGGGACGCGGTAGTAAAATCATATCATATACATGTACATGTAACGTGCCCCCGCCCCCATGGAGGGACGCGGTAAAAGGAAATCATCATGTGCCATCCGGCCACCTCCCCCCGTATCATCATATCAAATAACGCGCCCCGCCCCGCTAGCAGGGACGCGGTAAATATACGTGCCCCGGCCCTCCATGGAGGGACGCGGTGAACAATGCAGAGAGAAACGTGCACGAATACATGCCCCCGGCCCGGACGCGGGAAAGAGTGGCTACGCTCGCACGAGCAAGAGTAGTGAGAAACCATGCACATAAACCATTTCGTAGACTCAATGAAGTAAACCGACATTAACCGATTAATCATATTGCGTAATATATATACGAATCATATAACGTAAGCATATCAAGGCATCTTGAAAATCCGGACAAATATTATAGCAAACAACTTTCGGACATTACTCGGAAACATATCATATATCATGAACATATCAAAATATCGTAGAGATCATAGTCATATATCGATTCAATTCGGGCCCGCCTCGAAAAGTTACGGGCCTTACATATTATGGAATCACATACGAACATATCGAAGCAATCCGAGCCTTTCGATGAAAGATACGGACGTTCGTAGTTACGGAGTCATTTAAAAACATCACTCTTTTGGAAACACAACTTATATGCAGTTTTTGAAATCCAAATCTTACATTAAGAATATGAATATCGAGAAACAAATAAGGGTCATAAAATATGCTCGGATTGTAAGAATAGGAGTTACCTCGAGAATCGGTCATCACTTACTTTCAACTAGGACATGCCAAAAGAAAGAAAGGTGAGCTTTACATACCTTAGCCGCTTCCTAAGCTAATCCAACCGTACGCTCGACTTTCCAAGGTCTACACAACGTCAATAAATATCGAATATTAGTCATAAACATCAAAGAATCCAATTCCACGCCATTACTTTTTCTACCAAAATTTCGGCAAAGCATTTCCCCTATAAATCGGACATCCCCGAGAATTCAACTCGCCAAAAAATTACAACAACAAATCCGAGAATTTAGCTCGGCCACAATATCAACAATAATACCAACAATCAATACAAAACACATTCTAACGCAAGTAGTCTTCCTTTCTACATAATGCAACAACTTCTACTCCAACTTCACACTTTCAAACCAATATCAACGTTTCCAAATCCATTTACTAATTTAAGATCATTCAAACACACCAAACATTTCATATCATTCTAAAAAAATATACAAAAAGTCCGCCAAAATCCATAATTCACCCGAAAACTCCTCAACTTCCCTAGAAACAATTTTTAATGCCTTTCTCGCTTCCAATTTCATGAACTATCTCAACAACACACATTCTAACAACATTATACTCATGAATAACGAAATGACACTAATACCATATTAGCTTCCAAATCAACCCATAACATTTCCAACATCAATTTAAATCATCAAATCCTCATTTCCATCATAGAATACATATCTACAACAATCAAATTATTACATAGAAATTGTTCCATCCTCCCTACACACAACACACATACACGGCCCATGCATATACACACAACCACCATGCAAACTTCCATATTTCCATGAATTCTATCCTTTTCTACACACAACAACATAAGTGAACTCTTCACAACATATAAAGGGATTAAATCTTACCTTTTCTCCCTAACTTCTTCACTTGTCCAAGGTGCGGAAATGATAAAACGAGCGATCTATCTTCCAAAACAATTACACCACGTTGTCGAGGACCCTTGAATTAGTAGGAATACATGAAGAAAATAATTTTTGGGATAAAATTTTCAAGGGTCCCTTTTCCTCCTCCTTGGCCGAATGGCCTTGGAGTTCTTTCTCCCATTCTTCTTTTTTTTCTCTCAAGTTTTCTTGAACTTTCCCATTGCAAATGTGATGAATTTCATCCATGTGCCATATATTTAAAGGTCATGTGGGGCATGGCCCACACCGATGTGCATGGCACATGCCCCCCTTATTTTCTTTTCTTTTCTTTTTCTTTCTCTTTTTTTTTTTTTTTGTTCAAGACAACCAATTTCTCAATTCCAATTTTTCCCTTAACCTTTCCATTAATATTACCATAAATTCTTTTGTGAATTTCCATTTTTACCCTTAACCCTTCTCCATATTTCCACACTAATGACATTCACAATTAGTACTCGTAAACAACTTGTGCATTAAACAAGATCACAATATAGCTTTGTCCTTAGCTTCTTGCAACCATCTCGAATTATTCAAACGTACGAAATACGGGTCATAACAGAAATTGTGAAATGTGAATAATTTAAATGAATGACGATTGTTGTTAGTGATATTGTGATTGTTGTTATGAATGTTGGGAGTTGATATGGAATATGAGGGAAAGTAGTATAAACAAAGGAAACGCTGCTCAATTTTCTTTAGCTTTAGTAAGTATGTTCTTATGATTGTCTAGCTAATGTCAATACGAATTCCCTTGAAGGTATAAATGAGTGCATTAAAGAAGAACGAGCAAGGAATAAAATAGTTAAACGACAAAGGTATGTATTACACCTCGGAAATTCCCCTTAGTATACAGGTGTATAATCTCACGAAGGACATGACGTATACGAGGTTGGATAAGCCAGAAGTAGTAATTGATGGTCCTAAGTAAGACTTCCAAAGGCATCCGAGTTGAAGCAAGAAAGTTGTTAAGAGAATCGAGTTATAAGTTAGTGTGTTGGATGAAAACTATGAGTATTGAGTTAGTGTTACCTTAAGGATGTTTTGAGGAAGAGTTATGACGTCCCTAGATAACTAACGAGGTGATAAACAAGTGCCAAGAAGGGTTCATAAGGATTGGAGATCAAACGGAACGACGGGAACCACCGTGAACCGCGAGTTCCACGGCTAGGTTCCACGTGACCGTATAGTGTTCCACGG
>NW_026714955.1:0-26153 GCF_029784015.1 Lycium ferocissimum | reverse complement strand
CGCTACACACCATAAAAAACGGACTCTCTCAGACACGACTTTGCGGAACAACCCCTAGGACGAGGCTATTTTGATACCAATTGTCACACCTTAATTTCCGATAGAGCGTGATGGAGCACCGACCCTTATTTAGGGCCGACGAACCGCCGACTCTCATCATATTCATAATCACACCTTTGGGCCGCAGAACATGACACAAGTACATAATGAAAAATTTCTTTGTTTTTTTTTTTTTATCGGAAATAAACATGCCTTTCATCATTTTTTTTTTCATATCAAATAAAGCTAGCGTCGTATGAAATCTGTAAACATATGAAGTGTCACGACCCAACCCCGTAGGCCGTGACTAGTGCCCGAGCTGGGCACCCAAACACATTCATAAATCCGATTCGCAAACAGATTGCTTATACGGGCATAAATATCAAACGCTGTCTCAGATTATATCAAGCTGTCTCAAACAATCTCAAACACAACCGAATATATATCAAAAAGCGGAAGGCTATCGAATGCGCATCAGCCCAAAACATATATAAATGCAAGCCGAGCGAGTCGCCACGGCGAATGGGATCGCCCCGAGAATATACATCATACAAACACGAGCGTACGTAACGGGCATAACCCACATACATGTCCACAGACCTCTACGCAGACAGACAGAATCATATGACGGGACGGGCCCCGCCGTACTCACCGAATAAGTACATACGGATGTAACGAACTAATATATACCAAAATATAGGCTCGTGAGAGAAAGAGAGGGCTCAAATGGCATAAGGGTGTCCTAAGGCGGTGGGTCGCTGTTGTGCGTACGCCACTGCGGCATGAAACGGCCCCGAAGAAAGGGGTCGGTACAAAATATGTACTGAGTATGCAAAGCAGAAAATGTAGTATACAAATCTGAGTCAAAATCGAAACAGAGGTACAAAAAATAAATGCATTTCCAAAATATCAAAATGTTACTTTAAAAAAATACGAATCATGCATAGGGCACAGAAAATATGGTCGCCCGCCGTCGATGGCGCCATAACACATCACATAACACCGAAAGTTTCAAATCTACGATCCCGTCACATATCACAACACGGATAATGCCAAACACATCATAACGCCCAATATGTTTTAACCCGCCCTCGAGCCGAGCTCGGTGAACCATAAACACGAGATAACACCGAGTATATCATAATGCGCACGACAACGAACCGGCCCGGACTCGGCGAAGGATATAACGAGAATGCACGAGTCGTGAGTAATCATATGCATAAAATCATTGTCATAAACCCAAAAGATAAGTAAAATAGTCATATTTGAAATCGGAATAATAATTACGGATATTCTTTCAATAGTTGTCGAAATTACATAAAGGAACGTCGCGGGACCCACGGACGGGTGTAGACCCGAGATGGGCCCGCCTCATGGAAAACACTCGTCTAACATCATACAATCTTCTACGAAAATCTCAAGGCAATCCGAGCTTTTACGTGAAAGTTATGGGCGTTTGTAGTTTTTGAATCGTTAAAGAATAAACTCTTTAAAAACCAAACTTTCATGCAACCTTTACAAATCAATAATTCCAAGGACAAAGAATCAATATTTCATAACATCAACATATGCATATCAAGAAACAAGTGCGTATCATAGACATGCTCGGATTGCGAGAATAGAGTTTCCTCGAGGTTCGTGTAATAGCCTATTTTAACTAAGGCATGCCAAAGAAGGAAGGTTCAGCTTTACATACCTCAAACGCTCTCCAAGATAACCCAAATTCAAGCTAAATCCAACCTACGTCTCGGGCTGCCCAAGATCTACAAACAAGTCATAATATGCCAAACATTAGCTATAGACATTTTGGGCATTTAATTCCAATTTAGCCCTTAATTCTACGTAAATTTGGGCGCGCATTTCCCCCGTAAATGCACACCCGAGAATTTAACTCGGCAAATCAATCAACAACAACAACAATAGCAAACCTAGCAACATCAAAAACCAATCCGGAAGGCAATACAACAATAATAACTCCTCTTTTCCATCATCTAACAACATTCATAAATTCAATTCAACCGGCTTACCTTCAAGCCAACATCGACGCCTATACATTCAAATACTAACCCGAACCCATACCAACAATATTTAAAGACATTCAAAGCAATTCATACAACGTTTCCAACAATCCAAGAATTTCTCCAATCTGCCCGAAAACAGCCCAAACTCGAGAACCTCCCTTTAACATATTCCTATTTTCAAATCATGATTTGCATCCACAATTCACATTCTAACAATGCTATTCTCATCAATATGCAAATTACATTAAATGTACAATAACCTCCAAATCAGTCCGCAACAATTACAACATCAATCTGAATCATTAAACATTCATTTCCAACATAGAATTCATTATGACAACATTCAAAATACTAATCAACAATGATCTATTTCTTGTCGCATCAATAGCCTACATTCGGCCAACCCTACATATATACATGTATAGATGATTCTCATTCATTTCTTCACCTTACAATGATCACAACATGCTAACTAGACTTCAATTCATCACTTTAATACAACACAACACACACACACATCACACGGCCAAGCCTCATACATATGGCCTCAACTTCAACATACTTTATTTCATGATTCTCATCCATATTAACATACTACAACATACATACAACCTTTATAACACATAAAACATAATGAAATCTCACCTTTCTTCTTCAACTCCCCAACTTGCCTAGGGTTTGCGATCTACACAACGGGTGATTGGATGACCCGAACAATGCTTCCACGCTACTTAAAAACCTCAAAATAGTGGTTTTGCATCAACAAAATAATTTTGGAAGGGCTAGAAATGGGACCTCAATTTTCCTCACCCTTGCCGAGAGCCTTCTTTGTGGTGTTCTTCACTTCTAATTTTTCTAAGTGTTGAGAAATGAACTTGGATGACTTAGAAGTCATCTTTTGTATACTAGCAAGACTTGTACATGTGTCTATGGCCCACACCAATGTCTTTGGAGAAATTAGAATTGAACACAAAATGGGTGGGCACCACTCCAATTCCACACGGCTAAGACCATGGAAAATGCATGATTTTCAAGTTTCACTAATTCCAATTTTGGTCCCAAATTTTCCTAATTGTTCCATAGCCAACAAATTCATGCACAACTTATGTCCCAAAATAAAATCGAAGGTCAAAAGTCTCGACTCTGTATCCCAGAATGGTTTGGACCCTAACTTATCATAGTTAAACCAAATTGTCCCAATATACAAAAATGCGGGATATAACATGAAGTTCGTAACGTAATGCATAATAATACATCGGCTTATATAGCCGCTTACAAAAGCCGATATCACACACACGACCCACAAGCAAAGTCTCTACCAACATCTCGTATACCATACAAAGCACTCGAGACTCGAAGACCTCACGGAGGAAACGGGAGCTCGCCAATCCAGCCCGGAACGTCCTCCGCTAACATCATCTACTCATCTCATGGGTACCGCCGCATGAAACGCAACCCTCGAAGAAAGGGGGGGGTACGAAATATGTACCGAGTATGTAAAGCATGGGAAATCGTAAAACGGGGCCGTGCATCGAAACGAAGAGAACAAAAGTAATACAATAACCGAACTCATAACACTTGCTTTTGAACCATAAATTATACGTATCAATTCCATATTCACTCATCATGGACCGAGGAATGACGAGTCGAAAATCATCTCGTACACATACATAGATATAACATGCCCGGTCTACTAGCCGAGGGACGCGGTAGGTAAAACCATCGACGCATATACATATATCGTGCCCCGGCCCCTTAATGAGGGACGCGATAAGTAAAATCATCATATCATATACATATAATGTGCCCCGGCCCTCTAACGAGGGACGCGTAAGTAAAATCATCATATCGCATGTACATGTAACGTGCCCGCCCCTTAGTGAGGGACGCGGTAAAAATCATCATATGCCATCTGGCCACCTCCTCCATATCATTATATCATATAACGTGCCCCGCTCCGCTAGCAAGGGACGTGATAAATATAACGTGCCCCGCCCTCTCACGTGGGACGCGGAACAATGCAATGAAGTGCACGAATACATGCCCCCGGCCCGAGAAGCAAGAAGGAGATAATAACACTCGCACGAGCACGGTAGTGAGAAACCATATGCACAAATCATCATATACATACCGTGACACATCATAACATCATAACTTATCATACGAGCCGACATTAACCGATGTGGGATTGGGCTAAACCAATGTGGATTTGCTAAACCAAAGGTGTGGAATTTGCCTCACCACGGGTTTGCCCCACCACCGGCTCCGATTCCAACGATCATATTCCGTAATACATATCATACTTCTCGAATACAGCATGAGTGCGCACGATAACATAATCGGCCCTAACTTGGCGAAAAAATGCAACAACAAGAGTGCACGAAGAATCATGAGTAACCAATTCGCTTTAAAAACATTTTCAAAAGACTTAATAGTTAATCAAAACGAACCATTATTTATAAGCCAAAACGAGTCAAATCGATTTTCTTCCGAATATCACTCGAACATATCAAACCGAACTTCGAAACCATAGTCACGTATCAAAATCATGTGCATGAAAATCCTTATTTCGGACTCAACGATAAATAAGTAATCATACCCGGGGGTCGGAAAAATAGTCATATTGATGTCTTTCAAAAATAGGTCGTTAGAACCAAACATAGAAAGTCGCGGGGCCCACGGACGAGCGTCAACCCAATCCGGGTCCGCCTATGAAAATTAAAGTCTTTACTCGTCATGAAATCATTTACGAACATATCAAAGCCATCCGGTTACGTCTGGAAAGCTACGACGTTCGTAGTTACAAAACTCTTTGAAAACAAACTTTTTTTATGCAACGTTTGAAGACCAATCATACAAAAACATATAAACCATAGCTCGTCCACATAAGGATGCCAACATCAAAAGCAAATATGACTCACAAATGTGCTCGGATTTTTAAGAGTAGAATTACCCCCGAGGTCAGTAACGTATCATAGCTTAACCATATCTAAGACATGCCAAAAAGAAGGAAAGGTAAGCTTTACATACCTTGATTGCTTCCTAAGCTAATCCAAATTTAAGTCTTGACTTCTCGAGATCTACAACACATCAATAGGCATCGAACATTAGCCATAAGCATCGTAAAGTTCAACTCCAAACCATCATTTTATCTACGTAAATTTGGGCAAAGATTTTCCCGTAAATTCAACACCCCGAAATTCAATCGGCCAATATTATCAACAACAATACCAACAACCATTCCAACAACATCAATAATGGATTCAAACACATTCTAACATTAATAACCCTTTTTCCATACAATTCGACGGTATTCCATTTTCATTCAAATCAACTGCATACGATCAAACCAACATCAATGTTCATACGTTCAAGTACTAATCCAAACCACTTAAACAAGATTCAAGAATGCTTCCAACAATCTTCAAAATAGCCAAATCAGCCCATTCACTACATAATGGAACCCGAAACTTCCAAATGCCATAAGAACAACAACGATACATTTCCTTCTTCAAAATTCACAAACTAGACCAACAAACCACACTTTAACAACATTATTATCATAATTACATGAAACTATATTTGATTCAAATCGGCTTCAAAAACAGCCCGCAACAACTACGACACCAACTTGGACCATTAAACTCTCGTTTACATCACATAATCCACAACACAACAACCAAATTACACTAAATAAAATTAGCTCTTCACTTACTACACACACAACACACACGGCCAAATCCAACATACACGACTAACATCAACTCCAATATTTTATGAGTTCCATTCTTTTCTACACATCACAACAACACACAAACATGCTAACTACAATTACTTCACCACTCTTACAACACACATCCATACTCGGCCACACTACAACCCACGGTTACAATTTCAACATCCTACTTTCATGTATTTCATTCATTTCTACATATCACAACATACACAAGTCATCCATAAAACATGTAAGGAAGATTAAACCTTACCTTTTCCATTCAATTTCTTCATTCGGCTAGGATTGTTCAAGGCCACAACGAACGATTTAATTGCTCCAACAACTATTCCACGTCGTAGAGGGCCTTCCAATTAGTAGAAAACTAGAAGAAAATATTTTTTCCATGATCAAACCTCTTGCTCTCCCACGGCTTGGACATGGCCGAATGGCCTTTCCCCTTTTTTTCTCCATTTTTTCTTGAACTTTCTAGGTGGAAATGATAAAGATGACTAAGTTGGTCATCTTATACCTACATATATAATTAATACATGTGGCCTATGGCCCACGTACACGTGCAAGGCCACATGGCCATTTTTTCATGAATTCTTAATTTCCAAAACTTCATTTTTGGCCCCAAATGTTCATGAAATGTCTAACTTTCCATAATTCACTTTTGACCCCAAATTTTTCTTATTCCAATTTTACCCTTAACATCCCATACCAATAAAAAGATGAATATGCAACTTATGCACTCTTAACAAAATCGAAAAAAATTACAACCTTATCCTTAACTTGTCGCAACCGACTTAGAATATTCCAATGTACAAAGTACGGGGTATAACACCTAGCTTGGTCATCACATGCCTATATATATACTTAGCCCCTTCAAATATAAGATGAACGCATGTGCCATTCCATGGCTTGAAATTATTGGCCAACTTTAGGTGGGGCCCACGGCCACTTGGCCATTTTTGGCTACTTCTTGAAATAATCTTCCAACTTTTATTCTCTAATTTTCCTTATTCCAATTTTGCCATTAATACTCCATACCACTAAAAGATGAACATGCAACTTGCGCATGATTAAAAATAAAATGAACAAAGCCTAGGAAATTAAAAGTCTTGTCCATAACTTGTCGCAACCAACTTAAAATATTTCAACGTGCAAAGTACGGGATATAACAATACGCCAAGATATTATTCCCGTCCGACCCCCTTTCTTCGGGGTCGCGTTTCATGCCGCGCGGTACGGATACTCGTTTGGGGAGCCGCTTAGCTTAGGATCCCTATTCGGTCATTTTGGAGAGCTCCCTTGTCCGAGCCCGTGTTTTGGTACAACCTCTTTGTTATACATTCGTACATATTTGTTCGGGGTACGGCGGGCCCCCGTTGTCACGCCTCACCCCGATGGACGTGATGGGCACCGACCCCTACCTAGGGCAGGCGAACCCTCGGACTCTACCGCATACAAAGTCACGCCAAACTTTTTAAATCAAATAACATAAAATACATATATTTTTTTTCTTCGAAATACTTTTTCGTAGCTTCCAAACCGAACAAATCTATAATCATACAAAACTTCAATACATAACATGCATCGACATATCAGCTTAACGGAGCTGCATACCGATCGACAATCACACCCACGACGCATTGTCCGCAAAGTTCTAACATCCATCCGGAAAGCATATCATACAAACTGCGACTCAAGAACACTCAGAGCAAGTGGAGCTGCCAACTCCACTGGAACATCTTCGTAATGGCTGCTAATCATCCGGGAGTACCGCAGATGAAACGCAACCCCCGAAGAATGTGGGGGTCGGGAATTTAATATGTAATTGATAATGTAAAAACGAAATATCAGTATTGTCATAAGCCAATCCGATCTCATGTACGTAGAAAGTAGAACAATTTATATTGGCTTAACAAATCATAATAATATTCACACACATACACAGCGCTTGTGTCGAAGTACCGCCTCAAAATATTCATATCAAAATACACATGCACATCAATACACATACACACGTCTAATATTTGTATCCGACACACACACTCATAACGGATTATTTATATCGGATTACATACTCATATTATAATATTCATATTGTTCGTAGCAAATTATATCGAGTCGGGAGCACTCATATCAAATCACTTGTATCAACTAGTTATATCGGAATATTCAGCCATGCTAGTATCAAATACTTATATTGGAGGATACGTTTAATCACAACAACTCGAAACCATATCCGAAAGTTTTCCTTAATTATCATACTGCAAATGAATCGAATAGGACAACACAAATAGGTCTCGGGATTTTTTGGGGCCCACCTCGGGTCAAGTCGAGGTAGTACACAAATTACGTACATTAAACTTTATAAGGTCACTTATGAAGGTCTTAGTGTCATTCGGTTACATTTGGACAAATTATAGATGTTTAAGCAATTATTTCAACCAAACATGAAAAACTTAATTCAATTATATTGAATGAAAAAGGGACAAATTCAAACTCGGATTTCAAGGAATAGAATCATCCCCGAGGCTCGTATCCAAACCTATTAGGTCTAAGACATGCCAAAAGAAGGAAAGGTAAAGCCTTACATACCTTTTCCGCTTCTTACGCTACTCCAAATTCAATTCCCAAACGCTCCAAAATCTACAAATGGTCATATTTACCAAACATTAATTAGAGTTTTTTTTTTTTTTTTTTTGGAATTCAATCTTGAATTAACATTTGTCTACAGAAATTCCGGCAGCATTTCCCCTGTAAACGCGCCATCCCCGAGAATTCAACTCGGCCAAAAATACAACAACAAACCCGAGAATGGAACTCGGCCACATTATCAATGACAATACTAACAATTTTTGCCAACGACATCAACAATCAAGTCGAGAATATTCCAAACAACTTCTACTCCAACTTCACATTTCCGAACCAATATCAACGTTTACATATTCATTTACTAATTCAAGATCATTCAAACACAATTCGAGAACATTTTAAACAATCTACAACTCCAACTAACATCATCACACTTTCATTATCAACATATTCCATTCACAACACAACAATTAAAACACTACATAAAATCATTGAATCATTTCTTCCAATCATCCATGACAACCAGGCCACACCCCTATGTCCATATTTCCATGAATTTCATTCACTTCTACACACCACAACATTCACAAGCCATACATAACTTACATAACAACCTGCCATTCGGCCACACAACCATACCTTTGCTCTTCAACTTCTCCACTTGACTAATGCCAAAACGCTAAATAAACATGACTTATCTTCCAAAACAATTTTACCACGTTGTAGAAAACACTACATAAAATCAATCATTGGACAACTTGAATTATATTTCCTAATTTCATCCACAAGAAAATAATTTTAGGGACAAGATTTCCCATGGTAAAAAAGGCCGAAATTCTTACCTTTGTTTTCTCTTCATCTTCTTTTTCTCCCATGACTTTCTTGAAAATTCTAGGGAAAATAGGACTTGTATGATCTTGGCTTATACTTATATATAAATATATGGCACATGCCATGCAAAGACTTCACCTTTGTCTCCTCTTCTTTTTTTTTCTTTTTTTTTTTCCTTTTCCTCCAAATTTCTTCAAATTTCTAGAAAAATCTAAATCACAAAAGATGACCTTGTCTTATTTATGTCATCTTTTCCACAAATGTGTTTTGGCCACTAAAGCCAAGGTGGCCACATGTTTTTGTTATGGCTTGCAACAAATGGTCAATGCATTTTTTTGAGCCCAAGTAGTTGGCTAACTTCTGTAATAAGTCATGAATTAATAGAATTTTCCAAATTCCAATTTTGCCCTTAATATTCCATGCCAATAATATATTTCTCATGAACAACTTATATACCAAACAAGATCAAAATGTAGTCTTGTCTTTAACTCGTCACAATTATTCCAAATTTTCCGAATGTGCAAAATACGGGACATAACATCCTCCCCCCCTTTAGAACATTCGTCCTCGAATGTTCAACTAACCTCACGGGGTGCTATAATATTCCGGGGGGGGGGGGGGTCTCTCTTTAATCTCTCATTCCAAATACTTACCCAATAACGTATATACACAATATGTCTTTATCGCTTAGTACCCATCGCGGTCCAGTTACTCCTATGGGTACTCGTGATTCGAATTTACTCAACTTGTTAGTTCGCGACATTCCGGAATCCTTACTGCAGCTTTTCTTTATTTCCTTCTCTCCTATTTTCCGACAAGGTATACTTGTCTTTGGTTTCTTGTGTCGACGCTCGTTTCGTCCATCATTATGCCTTATTGATTCATATAATTTTTGTAACATATATTCTCATAATACAATTAATGGCCCATGAACTATTTGCTAATGTCCAGTGGCTTCTCTTATTTCATCCATAGGCGTTGCGTTTTTCTTTTCTTTCAAAAATTGCCAGACTACCAATTGTCGCGATCACTTTTTAAGTCTAACATTATATGCTCTCCCCCCCTTTTAAGGGGTTCCTTATACATTACAATCTTTGAGTATTCTCGTCTTCGATCATACTTCATTCCTCGTCTCTCCTTTCAACTCTACGCATAACATATCGAAAACTTCTTACCATAAGTCTTTCTTTCACTTTATGTCTATATCCTTATTTGTCCCCATCTTCATACTCTTTCTTTTTCAAATATCCTTGCGTCAAGACTCCTCCATTCCTAACCTGTAGCGAAAATAACATCAGCTTATTTTATGACATTTATACCATTTATTTTTACTGTCACCACTCAGGTTTCGGTATCCCTCATCCGACTGAGGCCGTCTCTACCGTAGCGCCGGTCGTTGGGACACACGTGTCCACTAATATAATCACAGATGAGACGTCATACACATTCATATGCATATGCATAATTATCATTAACTAACCCACAAAATACTTCCAGACACTATTCAAGCCTATCCAAATTTCAGAACCGTGACATACTCTCCATTTCTTCTTTAATCGAGCCTGTCGCGTGCTGCGTAGTCTTTCGTGGTCTCCAATCATCTCGTATAGTCTGATTTCACTTAGGCCATTCTGGTTTTTCATTTGTCTTTTACAGCTTAATCTTTGGAATTTCTTGCATACTTCCCAGGGGGTCACCCATCATGAAATTGCTCCCACCTGAGCACGCTTAACCCTGAAACGTTGGCAGAATTTGGTGCCTTAACGCCGATATAATCGCGTCCATTTGCTCATATGGCCCTTATTACATGACTCAGGGTGAGTCGAGGTCTCACAGATCCCGAGACATTCTCGTAGCACGCCCTTCTTTGTGCATTTACTATTTTGCCCTTTTTAATTCCTAATATGCACTTTTCACTTATGTGTATAATTATTGCCTGCCCTGGACTCCCAGATTCCCGACGGGGGTGAACATGCCTTCATCGCCACTACTTATGAATATTCCGAGTATCAGTCCATTTGAATTTCCACTTTACCATCCGTACATATTCTTCCTCCGAAAGGCTGATTATCGATTTTCTCGAATCCTTCGACGATTTGAGACGGTTCCTCGTATACTATTCTTTCCTTTCGAAAGTGGCGCGTACACAATAAATATCATTAATGCCTCACAAAGCGTACGGCTATACATCACAATCTATCCATCCGGAACCGCGAATTACGGTGGCACCGGATCAAACACGTCGATACATACCGTAGTGACCTTCCATACCGTCACTTACCTCCTTCCGTCATATAAGGCTTACATAGGGGATTTCATTTTCCTATAACTTGGCTCTATCGCACGATCTAGAGCCAAAAGAAGGTCAACTATCTAGATGCCCGTAGCCTCCCGTTTATCAATGTGGCGCGCTTCACACCATAAACGTGACACCCACGGGACACGACTTTGCAGACAACCCCTAGGACATCCTTTGATATCCGATACCACTTTGTCATGCCCCAATTTTGATGGGACGTGATGGGCACCCGACCCTTACCTAGGGCCGAGCGAACCCTCAGACTCTTACCGCATACAAAGTCACGCCAAACTTTTTAAATCAAATAAGATAAAATACATAATTTTTTTTTCTTCGTAAATACTCTTTCTCGTAGCTTCCAAACCGAACAAATCTATAATTATACAAAGCTCAATACATAACACATGACATATCGGCTAATGGAGCCGCATACCGACTGACAATCACACCCACGAAACACATATCATATCACAAAAGTCTCTAACATCCATCCATCAAAGCATATCATACAAACTCGACTCGACAACACTCCAGAGCAAGTCATGGAGCTCGCTCAACCCAAATTGAACATCTTCCGTAATGGTGCTAATCATCTGGGAGTACCGCGCGGATGAAACGCAGTCTCGAAGAACAAGGGGTCGAATCGGAATATGTACCGAGTATGTATGCCGTACAATACACGTAATGTATCATAAGCCAATCCGTATAATACGGAGTGACACACACTAACAAATCATAATCGGAATATTCATACCGAGCGCGACAATGTCAAGTACCTACGAAAAATATTCATATCAAAATATTCATTGTCAATACTTACATCGGAGTATTTGTATCGAACACTCATAACGGATTATTTATATCGGATTACATACTCATATTATAATATTCATATTAAAATACTTATATCGAGTCAGAGTACTCATATCAAATCACTTGTATCGAACTAGTTGTATCGAATAATAGCCAAATCGGAATACTTATATCGGAGGATACGTACGAATCACAACAACTCGAAACCATAGTCAAAGTTTTCCTTAATTATCATACGGAAATGAATCAGATAGGACAACACAAATAGGTCTCGGGGATTTTGGGGCCCACCTCGGGTCAAGTCGAGGTAGTGCACACAAATTATGGACATTAAACTTTATAAGGTCACTTATGAAGGTCTTAGTGTCATTCGGTTACATTTGGACAAATTATAGATGTTTAAGCAATTATTTCAACCAAACATGAAAAACTTAATTCAATTCTATTGAATGAAAGAGGGACAAATTCAAACTCGATTTCAAGGAATAGAATCATCCCCGAGGCTCGTATCCAAACCTATTAGGTCTAAGACATGCCAAAAGAAGGAAAGGTAAAGCCTTACATACCTTTTCCGCTTCTTACGCTACTCCAAATTCAATTCCCAAACGCTCCAAAATCTACAAATGGTCATATTTACCAAACATTAATTAGAGTTTTTTTTTTTTTTTTTTTTTGGAATTCAATCTTGAATTAAAATTTGTCTATTAAATTCCCACAGAAGATTTCCCCATAAACGCGCCATCCCCGAGAATTCAACTCGCCAAAAATACAACAACAAACCCGAGAATGGAACTCGGCCACATTATCAATGACAATACTAACAATTTTGCCAACGACATCAACAATCAAGTCGAGAATATTCCAAACAACTTCTACTCCAACTTCACATTTCCGAACCAATATCAACGTTTACATATTCATTTACTAATTCAAGATCATTCAAACACAATTCGAGAACATTTTAAACAATCTACAACTCCAACTAACATCATCACACTTTCATTATCAACATAGAATTCACAACACAACAATTAAAACACTACATAAAATCATTGAATCATTGGTCTTACAATCACCCATGCACACGGCCACACCCCTATGTCCATATTTCCATGAATTTCATTCACTTCTACACACCACAACATTCACAAGCCATACATAACACATAAAAGGGCATGAATTCTTACCTTTGCTCTTCAACTTCTCCACTTGACTAGGATGTGGAAACGACGAAACGGATGACTTATCTTCCAAAACAATTTTACCACGTTGTAGAGGACCCTTGAATTAGTGGGAATACCACAAGAAAATAATTTTAGGGACAAGATTTCCCATGGTCAAATTTTCATGGGGTTGGCCGAATGGCTCCCCTTTGTTTTCTCTTCATCTTCTTTTTCTCCCATGTTTCTTGAAAATTCTAGGGAAAATATGACTTGTATGATCTTGGCTTATACTTATATATAAATATATGGCACATGCCATGCACATGGCCGGCCACCTTTGTCTCCTCTTCTTTTTTCTTTCTTTTTTTTTTTCCTTTCCCTCCAAATTTCTTCAAATTTCTAGAAATTTCCCAAATCACAAAAGATGACTTACTTGTCTTGCCTTGTCATCTTTTTCCACAAATGTGTTTTGGCCACTAAAGCCTAAGGTGCTCACATGTTTTATTGCATGGCTTGCAACAAATGGTCAATGCATAAGCGGGGCCCACGGCCACAATGGCTTCTCCAATAAGTCATGAATTAATAGAAATTTCCAAATTCCAAATTTGCCCTTAATATTCCATGCCAATAATATTATAAGCGACTTGCGCATTCAAACAAAACCAGAAAATATAACCTCGTCCTTATCCTGTCACAATTGTTTCAAATTTTTCGAAAGTGCAAAATACGGGACATAACACCTGTCCCGTCATATGATTCTGTTATTACTCGTAGAGGTCTGTAGACATGTATGTGGGTTATGAGTAGTATTGTTCGGTCGTGTGTGTTCTGTATATTTTCAGGCTATGTGTATGATATATATATATATATATATATATATATATATATATATATATATATATATATATATATTGTGTGATGTCGTGCCTTTCTATACGCATAAGTTCTTGTTCTGTTTGCTATGATCTGATTATAATTAATAGGTGGGTACGAGTGTCCAGCTCGGGCACTAGTCACGGCCTATGAGGCTTCGTGACAAAAGTGGCATCAGAGCGGTTCGTCCTCGAAATGTCTACAGACCGTGTCTAGTAGGTGCAGTCCCGTTTATTGTGTCATGCACCACATCTATAAACAGGAGGCTACAGGGCATTTAGGATGTCACCCTTCCTTCTGATCTTAGATCGTGCGATAGAGCTGTATTATCAGGATGACTCCTCCCTAACGAATTGTTGTGTTTTCAGCGATGCCTCCGAGAAAGGCGACAGCTGCCTAGAAGGGCAAGTCCACAGCGGTGGGAGAGACTAGCCGGACCCGGATGATTACTAAGGCTCGTGCCCAGCCTGAACAGGAGGTGGTGTGTCACACCCTAATCTTGATCAGGGTGTGATGGGCACCCGACCCTTCCTAGGGCCGAGCGAACCCTCTGACCCTTATTACATACCTAAATTTTTTTTTGTTGAACCTCTAAACCAAATAATCACGTAACACGTAATACCACTTTCAAATTTAATAAAATCTGTAACTACGTAGAACTTATATCATGATACAAATTGACATATCGGCTGATAGGCCGCTGACAGACTGACTTCCGATACCCACGACTCTGTCTACAAAGTCTCTAACTGCAATCAGAAATCCTAGCATACAAGCTCTGACTCGGCTACACTCCAGGGAAAACGGAGCTCGCCAACTTCGCTGGGACATCTTCTATAATGGCTTCAAATCGTGCGGGTGTGCCGCGCGATGAAACGGCAAATCCGAAGAAGAGGGGTCGGTTTAGCAATGTACCTAGTATGTAAGGCATGAACGGTAACATAGTATGAAATGAACATAGGGATATCAATCAGATGGAAATATAGAGCATAATATAAAATAAAGAATGTAACCTGTACATGTGAATGCCACTCAGGGCGGATGCCATGCATGCTAAGCTGCCTTTGAAAAACATTTCTTTTCATATATATAGAAAAATATAACATGGTATATTGCCGAGGCGTCGGCAGCCGATCCATTTAACCATAAATATATAGATGTCCCGCGTCCGGGATGATATCATGATAGATACGACTACATGTACCGTGTGCAACCCAAATACTATAGCGCGCTCCGTCTCCCCCATCTTCCCCATATACATATATATATATATATACACATATATCATAGCATGCAAGGGAGCCCAAAGAAAAGCTATAATGCTATCGGAGTGAGGTAAGGTCGGTAACCTCCGATTTTATTATGGAATAACCATGGGCGCTTTATCTCACCTTGAAAGATCTAGTAATAAGGCAAGACTATCAATGGAGAGTGGCATCATGAGCAAACATAGAATAGGACCAGAGGGCAGCAGTTCATATACTTTGGGATCTTTTAAAAAAATAGTCATCGTTCATGAGTAGAGCCGGAAACTCAAGAAATAACTTAACATTCCATATCGTCATATTCGTGGTAAGAACATATCCTTGACATATTCATCATATACTTCTTCTCATATCTGGCATCATCATTATCATCATAGAGCCATAGTCGTCGTTTTAGTCATTAAGACTTTCAATATTGTAAAACTTGGTTTTTTTGAAGAAAAATGAATATTTTGAAAAACACTTGTAAACTTTTAGTAAGGAAAATCATGCCTTGGGGTCAAGGATTTAGTTAACACAGTTATTGTTTGGTAGTCGGAATGATAACCAAGAACTTCCATTAGCTATAGTACGGAGATAAGCCAAACGGGATAATAGAAAGGAATTTGGGAATAGTGGGCCCACCTCGGATCTAATGGGGTGGCGTACACAATTTACGTATAAAACGTTTCGCGACATGACTTATGAGAGTTTTAGGGTAAACGGACCCTATTCATGCAAGCTCTAGGTGTTTAGACAATTCTTTCAACTATTCATAAGCATTTAATTCAATCCTACTGAATGAATAGTAGTCAAATTCAAGCTCGGATTTCTAGAATTAGAGTGGTCCTCGAGACACGTATTCAAGCCTATTACATCTAAGACATGCCAAAGAAGGAAAGTGAAGCCTTACATACCTCTTTCTTGTTATATCCCGCATTTTGTGTAATCGGATAATTCAAGACAATCGCGGGAGTACAACAAGCAAGGCCATATTTTCATTTTGTTAAGCGTGTGAATGGCTTATGAAGATTTAGAAGCGGAATTATCAAGAAAGGTCAATGGCATAAAAGGGGAATTCGCACTACGCCTCATAGAAATATAAAGGAAGGCGAAGGGTAAATTTGGAATTTGAAAAAAATGGTTTTATGAATTACTACTTGTCATGAAAAATACAATTGGGCTTGAAATTTTAAGAAAAAAATAAGGGCCCAACCGGCCATGGGCATGCCCCAAGCCCATGTGGGGTGTAAGTGACAACTTAAAAAGATGACCAAGTCATCTTCATTCCATAATTTACTAGAAAATTCAAGAACAAAAGAAAAGAGAGAAGGAGCAAAAATACAAGGCCTATTCGGCCAAGAGCAAGGTTCCAAGAAAAATTTGCAAAAAAATTTCCAAAAATCATTTCCTACCTATTAAAGGGTCCCTAGCAAGGAGAGGTCCTTGGAGCAAGAAAAACATATATTCATATAAGTTGGAAATCCTAGTTAATTGGAGAATCAAGGAAGAAGGTAAGGATTCATTCTTTTATATCTTTTTATGTATGTTATGGATGTTGTGCATGATGTAGTGTGCAATGAGTGAAATTCTTGATGAACAAGAATATGTGGTATGGCCGTGCATGCCTAGGTGTATGTATGAATCATGTTTTAATTATTTTATTTAGTATTTGGTTGTTATTGTTGTAAATGTTATGTTGATGTTGGAAGTTGGATGATTTTGAGAAGTTGTAGTTGTGAAGGTGGCCGTGAGGTAGGGTGTTTGTGTGGCCGTGTAAGTGCATGTAATATGGAAGAAAATGAATCAATTTTATTTTGTGTTTTGGTTGTTGTTGTGTTGAGGATTTTGTATTACCTATGAAAGCTTAATAATCTTGTGAAGTTGTAGAAGTTGGAGACTTGTGATTGAAGTATCTAAATTGAATATTATGTTTTTGCATGTATGAAAGATAATATTGTTAGTATGGTGTTGTTGGCATATGAATTATAATGTTCTTATTGGAGTTGGAAGTTTTTGAAGGAGGTAGTATATGAATTGAGTTGTTATAATGTAACTTGAATTGAATATGGAAATTGTTAGTATGGTTGTTGATATTGTGTTGTTAGTGTGGCCGGGTTGAATTCCCGGATTGTTGTTGATTGAAATTGGCCAAGTTGAACTTGGTGGGATGGAGTATTTACGGGAAGTGTTTGCCAAAATTTCGGTAGCCAAGTATTATTTTAAGAATCCAATTCTAAAGGCACTAATGATGTTTGGTAAACATGACCAATTTGTAGATTCGGGTGGATTTGCGACTTGAATTTGGAATAGCATAAGGAGCGGAAAAAGGTATGTAAGGCTTCGCCTTTCTTTCTTGGCATGTCCTAGATGTAATAGGTTTGGACACGGGCCTTGGGGACATTTCTATTCTCCGGAATCCGCACCTAAAGTTTTCCGTTTTCATTCAATAGAATTGAATTAATATTATGCCTAAGAGGTTGGAAAGTTAGCTAAACGTCTAGAACTCGCACAAATATGACCCGACCACCACAAAAACTCTCCTAAGTGACGTCTTGGAATGTATCATATGTGAGTCGTGTACGCCACCTCAAGTGACTCAAGGTGGGCCCACTATTCCCGGATTTTCTTTATTGCTCCGTTACCGGACGATAAGTGCTGTAACTATTCTAATGAGAATAATTCAACGTTAATAATAATAATGATGACGTAAGGAAGAGAATAGGCCTATGACAACTATGATAAGAATGAATCCACGACTAAGAGCCTTAGGTTAAGAATCCAGTGTGAACATGAAAATGTTAGACTAGTTCTTGATCCTTAATTTTATCCCCCGTTATGATATTATTTTCTAAAGATTTTAAACATATGAACTAACGTTTATGATGCCTACGATTTCGTTTCATGTTTTCTTTTTTAATATCATTTTCCATTAATAGTCCATGCCATATAACTATCGTTTCTTTAAAATGAGACATGTGTATATGTGATATGTATATGTACATGGGGTTGGGGGAAGGGATACTTGGGAATTGGGAAGGAAACTATGTTTCATTGCCACCTGGTCAGCTGGCTTATCATCCCGGACATGGGATGCCCGGACGCGGGATATATGGGCGAGCCGATGTATTTCGGTGCTATGTGGGCGAGCCGACATTGCTCGGTGCTATGCTATGATCAGCTATGCTATGACTTACTATGCTATGATCAGCTATGCTATGACTTACTATGCTATGATCAGCTATGCTATGACTTACTATGCTATGATCAGCTATGCTATGACTTACTATGCTATGATCAGCTATGCTACGACTTACTATGCTATGATCAGCTATGCTATGACCTTCTATGCGTGCTGCTATGCTATGACCCAATATGCTATGACTTGGTGATAAGACATGATACAACTCGGGTTCTATTTTTCTATGTCTATGAAAAAGAAATGTTTTCCAGGACGATGATCAAGCGTGCATGTTATACGCTGAAAGGGCATTCCTGCAGCGTATTACTTTCTTATCTCGGCATATATCCATGACCCCGCGATATTGTTACTTATAACCTATGCTCTTGTTTATGTTATTTTCCATGTCTTACATACTCGGTACACTATTAAATGCGACGTCCCTTCTTAGTGGATCGCCGCGTTTCATGCGCGCAGTCGGCGAGATGAGGCGGACTTGATCCCAGTGAGTTACTCGAGATAAGTATTGCAGCGGCGCTCCGGTTGTGCGGAGCCTTAGTTCCTTGGTACTATTTTGTGTATATTTGGGCCCGGCGGTATTCGGCCCCTCCCTATGTATATATGTACTATGTTAGAGGCTCGTAACGCCTATGCACGGAGATGTTTTGTACTTCTAGTTGTCATTGTACCATATAAAAGTCCCAAGAAAGATTATTAGACCAAGTTTATAATTACGCTGTTAATGTTACGGTTGAAAGAAAAAAATATCGTATAGTCCATATGGCCCACGTAGTAATAAAAACAACATGGTAGACAGGGGGTGCTCGGTACAAGTATCGGGCACCCGTCGCGGCCCTAGTTGGGTCGTGACATTTCTGCTCCTTCTGCTACTCCAAATCCAAGTTGCAAATCCGCCAAAATCTACGATTTGGTCACATTTACCAAATGTCAATTTGAGCAGTTAAAGGTTGAAATAATCATTTGCCTACCGAAATTTCGTGACACTTCCCCCTGTAAATACATCCTACCCCCAAGTTCAACTTGGCCCAAATCAACAATAACAACCCGAGAATGGAACTCGGCCACAATATCAACAACAAACCAACAATCATATCTCCAAATCTTCAATAATTTTACTCAAAACACCTTCTAACATTAATAACTTGTTTTACATAATTCAACGACATTTTGTTTAGATTCCAACCAACTACCACAACATAATCCGCAACCTCCCAATTAAATGAAACATCAATAACACATTTCTTACCTTTAACTTCAAGAACTACATCAACAAACTACACGTCGACGACTTCCTTTCAGACTACCAAACCATCATTTTCATCATAGAATCCGCATTAACAACTAAAATATTAATCGAATAAAAATTAACTCATCATCTTTACACAACACTATGCCATTCGGCCACCACACCACACACCGCCAATAATTTCAACATGTGCATGACCTCATGTTCTTCATCCATTTTACATTATGGGATTCGCGACACAACAACCAAGATGTTCTAAATGAAATTAATTCATCACTTCCACCTACACTACTATATTCGGCCACCATAACTACATGCATATGTTCATGCATTTTTCATCCATTTCTATACATTACAAACAACCAGCACTAAGAGCAATTAATTCATTTTCTTCCACATCATGCAACAACCATACATACACGGCCAACCCACAACACCCATATTCCCATGAATTTCATCCCTCTTTACATACTACAACATGCAATGACCACTCATAACACATAAAAGAGCATGAAATCTTACCTTTTCCTTAACTTCCCACTTAACTAGAATCTTGAACTTGCCACAAAGGATGGTTTTCTTGCTCCAACAATTGCACCCCATTAAAGAGCATCCTTGACTTGGTAGAAATACTTGAAGAACATAATTTTTGAACCAAAGATTGAAGACTTGAATTTTTTTCTTTTTTTTTCTTTTTTCTTGCCTTGGCCGAATGGCCTTAGCCTTGGTCTTCATCTTTTCTTTTTCTTGCTTTTCTCTTGAATTAAAAGATGAACATATATATATATATATATATATATATATATAAATCCTCAAGCATGTGAGGGGCACATGCCCCTCTCTCAATTTCTCTAGATTATTCATCCTTTTTCTTGAATTTTCTAAATTAAAAGATGACTTATTTGTCATCTTTTCCATTCTTCTTTTTTTTTTTTTGTGTCACATGGCCAATATGGCCCCTTTTAGAACTCTCATGAACCCTTTGGTGAAATTCCCATTTCGCTCCTCGACTTTCCCTCAATATTACCATTTTGCCCCTAGCCTTAAAAACGTTATTTTTACGGCCTATTTTGCGAATTTCTCTTTTGCCCTTAGCCTCTCACAATATTTCCATACTAATGATAGTCATAAATAATATTCACGACAACTCGTACATTAAAATAATTTTTGAAGATGGTCTTGCCCTTAACTTTCCACGTCGACTTCGAATTTCCAAACGTATAAAATACGGGCTATAACATGGTGCCCCGTCGGCCGGTTCGCCACCCATCACCATCGAAGGGGGGCATAGAGCGACGGCGGTAGGTCGAGGGTGGCTCCCGCCCGCTCCCGAGGTTCGAGTGCCGGAGCCTCCGGCTCCAGCCCGCGGGGCGGGGATAGGGCTATGAGGGACGTCGTTCAGCTGCTCACTAGACTGGTAGCGGGGCAGGTTCATAGGCAGGGATTAGGAGATGATCATGCGGGCGGGCGTGTCGGTCGAGGAGGGCCTCTGTTCTTCGACACCGTAATCCCACGAGTTTTCGGGTCGAAGCTTGAGAGGACCCCCCGGAGTTCATTAAACGGATGCGGCGTACGGCGCGGCTTATCGAGGCTTTCGAGGGCGGAGTCGGTTGAGTTGGCGTCGTATCGGTTGCATGACATAGCGGCTAGGTGGTGTGAGTCTTGGGGAGGCGCCCGAAGGTGAGGGAGCTCCTCCAGCCATATGGGATGAGTTCACAGAGGCCTTTCTTGGCCATTTTCTACCCCCAGAGACGAGACGAACTAGGGTTCACAAATTTCTACATCTGAGACAGGGCGGCAGGAGTGTCCGGGAGTATAGCCTTGAGTTTGATTCCACAATGTCCCGGATACGCGCCTCGTATCATGTATTGGGCGATATGGTCGACCGGTACATCAGTATGTGATGGGGTTGGATCAGTATCTGATTGATAGTTGTATGGCGATGGCTTCCCAGCCGGGGATGGATATTGCCCGGGTACAGGCGTACGCCCAGGGCATGGAGGAGCGACATCGAGGGCGTCAGCCCGACAGAGACTACGACAGGGGCCAGCCCAAGAGGGCTAGATCGACTGGCTACTCGGGGGAGTTTCGAGACGGGCAGCCTCGAGTGTCAGGTATTCATCCCGGCGGCACGGAGTGCACCCTACGGTTCCGGGCAGGGAGGTTTGACGAAGACGGGATATTCGGGGCCGGTCGAGTTCTGAGCCGGGGTCACGGTTGAGTAAGGATTTGAGCCGGACGAGGCCATCTGTGCCCGCGGTGTCCTCGGTGCGGCGGCGCCGTTTTGGGGAATGCTTGGGCGCGCCACGGGTGCTTTGTTTTACTTGCGGCCATCACGTCCGTATTGTGAGGGAGTGCCGTATAGGGATGGTTCGGGTGATGCGGTCCGGCCCTGCGGGTCGATTCTTTGGTTCGTCCTCTTCGGCGGCTATGCGCCACATGGGGCGGGGGTATCTACCGGCACCCCGCGGCGGTGGTAGAGGTCGCGGCGGAGCCTCCAGTTTAATCGGTCTATCGAACCGCCTATACGCATTGGCCAGTAGACAGGATCAGGAGGCATTACCAGGTGCGGCTACAGGTACACGAATCCTTACTAGAATTTATATCCTTATATGTGCGTATCTGTTGTATAATTTTTGCTTAATAGCGGTAGACGGAAATTCGAGAGTTTATAATCAAGTATTTATAAGTCACGGTGATTAAGGCGTGTTCATTGTCATTACGGGTCTGGGGAGTCTAGGATGGAAAGTAGTAATATTCATAGGTGACAAGTGAATATGTAGAATCGAGAGAGGGGTAAAATAGTAACTGTGTTATGAGGGCGTCCGGAAACCTGTCAAGACTTTACTTTACTCCAAATTACGTGACGAAGGTCATGCGATGAGGAGAACGCGATTATACTAGCACTAGAGCATCGTATTCCATCGGAGTTAGGTTAAGCGTCTTGCTAGGTAAGGACAATTTTAGGATGGGTGACCCCCTGGAAGTTTACGAAAGCCTTACAACTTTCCGGCCCCGTAAGAAGCAAATGGGAAGCTAGAGTGTTCTAAAGGGACTTAGAATTTACTGAGTAGGCGGAAGTCTTAGGAGGCCGTGTAGGCCCGAGCGGACTAGATCGGGTAAAGAAAAAGAAGGTGCATCACGGCGCTAGAATTAGGGTCAGTTTGAGTAGTGTTTGGGGGATCTTTTGTGAGTGAAATGCTGACAATTATATATGTGTATAGGTATAGGTCAGCATGTGATACCCCGTGTATGACTATATTAGCGGATATACGCATTAGGCCAACGTGATCGGCCTACATGGAAGGCATTAGTCGGACAGGACAACAAAGTTCGAGTGAAAAGAAAAAATAAGTGGCATGAATGCCATAAGGCAATTTGATATTGTTTTTACTATAGGGTAAGCTTGGAAAGTACTAACATAATGATATTGGAAAGAGAAAGAAAGTGAGCGGATAATTGGTGAGGGAATCGGAACGTCGAAACAAAAGTGCAGCCTGACCGAGAGTGAAAAATGCAGACGTAAGGCAAATATATATCGGTAATAATATAAGTACACCCCTAAAGGGGGGAAGCGGATACGAGAAATGCAAGCGCAAGGTAGAGACAACTAATACCACAACGTACTTGATACGGAGGCTTAGTCGGCGGGTAAGGATTCCTTGCCGAGACCAGTTAGCAAACAATCCAAAGAGCCAACAAAAGGGATAGGAGCTAGGACAGCAATTGGGATGATGCCGAGAATTAGTTGGGGAGATCTTGAACGATATGATAGTAGAAAGTGGAGGTTACAGGAAAGAATACGACAAAAGAACGACAACGGGTAACTTACAGTGACGTTGTGAAAGAAATACGACTATGCTGGATTAAAGGCTGAGATGTGGGCAATAAGGTTATTCGTTAATAATGTTACGCCTTATGGAAAGCAAGAGGGAAAAATAGAAAAACTTTCAATAGTAGGAAGTGAGCGTAGTAGACGAGTGAGTAAAGGAAGAAAAGAGAGTACAAAAGGGTAGGCCGTAAGCGAATATTAGGATGGAAGGAATAGGTGAAACAGGGTGAATCAGGAGAAGAAAAGATCGTGACCGAGATTAAATGTACTTTATACAAGTTGTACCAGGGTAGTTAATGAGAGGAGTCTGGATTCCGTAATACCAGTGCAGTGATGATATTTTGGGTGCATTAAGGAAAGGTGAAGATGGGTTAAGCCACCTACTGAAATAGGATTAAGTACGAAGGACACGATCATGATTGAACCAAAGACCTATTCCGATACTGGTTGCAAGAGAAAGGGGCAATAAAAGAGTCTGAAGTAAAGATAGAGAGATAACACAGGATAATGTGTCTAGAAAGTTACAAGCCGAGGGAAGGAGGATTATAAGATGGTTTGAGCAAAATGATCAAGCTAGCGGCTTATTAAAGAACGAAGGGTGAATTTATACGCCGTATCATAACAGTTAACGGCCATAAAACAAGGATCGGCTACATTTGGCATCTCGAAAATGACGGAACTTATATGACGTGCGATCGGCGTCAACACATGGAACTCCAGATTGGCGAGTAGGTACGCTTGGGATATCACCCTTAGAGGGTGTAACGAGATTCGATGAGAAGGAAAAGTTTGACTCGAGATATATTGGACCTTATTACAGTGTTTGTGAGGTCAGAAGGGTGTGTAATAGGGACGTAGCTCCGCTAAGGTAGTGCGGCGAAACAATAACAGGGAGGAGATGACTTGAGCAGTTGAGAGGAGATGAAGCGAGAGATGCGGTTAACAAGTGAGATTGTGCGTTATGGCGCTAAGGGAACCCCCGAAGTCCACTTGTAAGACCCTACGGGACTAGTTGAACATTCGAGGATGAATGTTCTAAAGGGGGGAAGGATGTTATATCCCGTATTTTCAACAACGGAACAATATGAGTGAATTACGATAAGTTGGGGACAAGACCATTCCGAGAAACGAAGTAGAGACTTTTGTTTGCTTTAAGAGCACAAGTTGTGTATGATTTTATTGGAATGGAAATATTAAGGAAACATTTGGGGTCAAAAGCTATTTTTGGTAAGTATTCTATTTTTAGAAAGTATTTTATTACATGAAAAAAAAAAGGGGCTAGGTGGCCGGCCATGTGGTATGTGGGCCATGGCCACATGGTTGGCTAACATAAGTAATAAGAAGATGACTAAGTCATCTTATTTCATTATCTCTACCCTTAGAATTTTCAAGAAGCTTGGAGAGAAGACAATAAGGGGCCATTCGGCCATTGTTGAACCGAGAAAGAGCAAGGAGAATTTACCATAAAAAAATTATTTTCTTCTAGTTTATCTACTAATTGGAAGGCCCTCCACAATGTGGAATAGTCGTTGGAACAAACAAAACGTTCCATCTTGCAAAACAACCTCCTAGCCGAGTGGAAGAAGTGGAGTGAAGACGGTATGATCCAATCTTCTCTTTTATATGTTATAAATGGTTTGTGGATGTTGTAGTATGTAGAAATGAATGAAATTCATGAAATATGGATGTTAGAGTGAAACCATGCATATATGGGTGTTGGCCGCGTGTGTGTGTGGTGTGTAGGAGCAATGGATTAATGGTATATAGCATGTTTGCATGTTGTTGTAGTGTGTAGGAATGGATGGAAATCATGAAAATGGCATGTTGATGTTGTAGCCGTATGAATGATGTTGGGCTTAGTGTATATATGTAGTGTGTATGCCAAGAATGAATTAATTTTATTTAGCGTTTGGTTTGTTGTTGTCGTGTGGATTCTATGTTGATAATGAAAGTTTAATGAATCAATTTGAAGTTGTGATGGTTGTGGGCTGATTTGGAAGTCAATGTAACTTTTATGTAAATTTTATATTTAGGATAATGACATTGTTAACATATAGATTGTTGATGTAGTTTATGAGTTTTGGAAGAAGGAAATATGTTAGTGTTGTTCTCGGGTTTGGGGAGGATTTCGGGTGAAATGGAGTAGTGTTTGGATTGTTGAAAATATTGTGTGAAGTGTTTAAAGTATCCTTGAATATTATTTGAATGGGTTCGGATTAGTAATTGAATGTATGAGCATGAATATTGGTTTGAATCTATGCGGTTGAATTGAAT